>NC_026003.2:50741047-50781413 GCF_000442705.2 Elaeis guineensis
AAACATATAAAGTCTGAGTCTGTATATCCCTGAAACTGGAGTTCTCCATTTTCAAAGACTAGAAACATATCCTTAGTCCCTTCTCAAGTATTTAAGGATACATTTCACAGAAGTCCAATGCTCTTCATCTGGATTCGACTGATATCTACTTGTGACACTCACAGCATGGGCTATATCAGGTCGTGTACATAGCATGGCATACATGAGGCTCCCTATTGCCGAAGCATAAGGGATCTTGCTAATGCGTTCAATCTCCTCAGATGTGCTAGGGCACATCTTCTTGGAGAGATGAATGCCATGTCTAAAAGGTAATAAATCTCTTTTGGAGTTTTTCATGCTAAACCTTTTTAGCACCTCCTCTATGTACATCTTCTGTGAAAGTCCGAGCATCCTATTTGGTCTATCTCTATAGACCTTAATACCTAGTATAAAGGATGCTTCTCCTAGATCTTTCATAGGAACTCCTTAGACAACCATACTTTGACTGAGGTCAACATGGAAATGTCATTCCAATTAGGAGGATGTCATCTACGTATAATACGAGGAAGACAACTGTGCTCCCACTAACCTTTTTAAACACACATGGTTCCTTCCTCGTTCTTGATGAAATCAAATATTTTGATCACATCATTGAAACGAGTATTCCAACTCCGAGATGCTTGCTTAAGTCCATAAATGGACTTTTGCAGCTTGCAGATCTTGTGATCATCATCACTGGATGTGAAACCAAGTGGCTGTTCCATATAGATATCTTCCTCAAGATGTCTATTTAAGAATGCCGTTTTCACGTCCATCTACCATATTTCATAATCGAAATAGGCTGCAACAGCAAGCAATGTGCGGATGGATTTTAGCATGGCTACGGGTGAAAAGGTATCCTGATAGTCAATGCCTTCGCGCTGACTATAACTTTTTGCTATGAGCCTAGCCTTGAATGTCTCCACATTTTCATCTGCACCTATCTTTCTCTTGAAGATCCATTTACACCCAATAGGTACAATACCTTCAGGTGGATCTACCAAGGTCCAGACTTGGTTTGAGTGCATCGAGTCAATTTCTGATCTCATTGCCTCTATCCATTTTTCGAAATCGATATCTGATATCGCCTCATCATAGGTCTTGGGGTCATCACCATGAGCCCCATTTTTCATGAGGAATATTTCTTTTACTTTCTCTTGTATAGTACCTAAGTACCTTTCAGGAGGATGGAAAACCCTAGTCGATCTATAAGGTGGAAGAGGTTGTGTTGGGACTGGTTCTAATTGATTGGGTTCCTCAGGTTCTTGAGCTCATTGCTCTTGGAGACATTCTCCTTGAGCTTAATTATTCTTCCGATGCCACCATCTTGAATAAACTATTTTTCAAGAAAAATAGCATTTCAACTCACAATCACATTGTAGTCTTCCAAAATATAAAAATAGTATCCTAATGACTCTTTAGGATATCCTATGAACCGAGCTCTAAAAGACCTGAACTCTAACTTGTCCATCTGCTGTCTCTTGACATGAACCAAACAACCCCAAATTCTGAGATGATTCAGACTTGGCTTCTTACCATGCCATATCTCATATGATATGGTAGAAATGATTTTAGAGGAAACCCTATTCAATACATAAATTGCTGTCATGAGACAATATCCTCAAAAAATTTAGGGAGGTCCGTGAAGCTCATCATGGAATAGACCATATCTAATAGGGTCCGATTTCTCCGTTCTGAAACTCCGTTGAGTTGAGACGTTTCAGATGGAGTCCACTGAGAGACTATGCCATTGTCCTTAAGATGGTCTAGAAACTTCCGACTAAGGTATTCACCTCCTCGATCTGATCGAAGAACCTTAATGGGCTTTCCTGTTTGTTTTTCTACCACATGTCTGAATTCTTTGAACCTTTCAAAAGCTTCAGACTTGTGTTTCGTTAGAAACACATACCATACCTAGACATATCATCGGTAAAGATAATGAAGTAGATGTAGTTGCCTCTAGCCGACACATCAAATGGGCTGCACACATCCATATGTACTAGGGCAAGTAGGTCTGTGGCCCTTTCCCCATGTCCCACAAAAGGAAGCTTGGTCATTTTGTCTTGAAGGCATGATTCACAAACTGGATTTGACTCAAAAGTCAACGGACTCAATAGCCTGAATTTCTCTAATTTGTTAATCCTATCTTCCGCTATATGACCTAGCCTTAGGTGCCACAAATACCTATCATTTAAACTATCTCTAGGCCTTTTAATTTCTATGGCATTCATATTTTGCTCAATATTAAATACAGATACATCAATATGTAGCTGATAGAGACCGTTAATAAGAAAACTATCGTAACTTTATTATTTTCATAAAAAATTTACAATGGTCCTTATGAAAGCTAATCACATAGCCTTCTTGTGCTAAACATAAAACAGAAATCAAATTCCTGCTTGCTGCAGGCACATAATAACAATCTCTAAGAAATAAATCTAATCCTAACGATAATCGCAGAGGGTAGGTTCCCACGGCCACAGCAGCAACTCTTGCTCCGTTCCTGATGCGTAGGATCATCTTTCCATCCCTCAGCCTCCTGCTCTCCTCAAGACCCTGCATAGAAGTGCACAAATGAGCACTAGAACCGGAGTCAAGCACCCAACTGGATGTAGAAAAAACCATAAGATTGGACTCTAAAATGAGCATACCTTCAGAAGGACCATCCTTCTTGTTCTTCAGGGTGGCCAGGTACTGAGGATAATTTTACTTCCAATGGCCGTCTGATTGGCAGTGGAAATATTTTTCCTTATCAGCAGCCTTCTTCTTCAGTTCTGTCTTCTTCTTCTTGCCATCCACCTTTTGCTTCTTCGCAGACTTGTTTTTCTTTTCAAAAGACTTTCTCTTGAAAGAAGTCTGCTCCACAGTAAGAACTGAGCCTTTTGAACCCTTCATAGAAAGTTCAGCCGTAACCAGTATGTTCATTAACTCGACCAAAGTACACTGCATCTGATGCATATGGAAGTTCATGATGAACTGACCATATACATCGGACAAGGACTGAAGGATCACATCAATCTGAAAATCTTTGTCTAAGATGATACCGAGCTTCTCAAGCTCCTCACGATCCTTGATCATTGTCAAACAATGATCTTGGACTGACTGCCCATCACGCATCTTGGCCTTAAAAAATCTTTGACAGACCTGATACTTGGCCGTGCGACTCTGTTCACCAAACAACTCTTGCAGATGAGCCAACATTTGGCAGGTAGTCAAAATATTCTCATGTTGGCACTGTAAGTCATCAGACATTGCACCCAACATGTAGTACCTTGCTTTATTATCATCATCCATCCATTTTTCAGAAATGCTCTCTGTTTAGCAGTCAGACGTGCTGGCATGCAGGTGGGTCCTGATCCAAGACATGAGTCAATTTTTTGAAACCCAGAATAATTTTATAGTTCCTTAACCAGTCCTTGAAATTGGGTCCAGTCAGTCTATGGGTGTCTAGAATTTTGGTCAGGGGGTTTGAGGCAGACATGTTTCCTATAGAGAATCAAAAGTTTCTAGTTAGATTTTGTAATCAGACTTAACCAATTTATTTAGGAGTTTTATTTTTAAACAAATTAGTCTCCTACTATTTTCTTAGAACCCTACACTCCCTTGGTAGAGATGTGAAAATCTTCATGATCAGTGATTTTTAGTGGGTGGTGCGGTCTCATCGACTGGCTCACCACCTCACCTAATAGTTATTGGTGATGGATCAACCGATGAGTGGACAACTCTTGTCCAATGATTCTCTAATCATGGTGCACCCAAAACTTGATCTCTAATTCATGAAGCTCACCGTGTCTGGGATATTGCTCCAATCCTTAGTTAAGTCAGACCCACCATTTGCACGAACTAGATTCCTGATTGGATCCCTCACCGTATCCAGAATATTGAGCCCAACCCATCCTCTAATTGTAGCATCCAATGCCTAATGGATATGGTTGCGTCTTCCCGATGTAACTGAGCCACTGTAATCAATCGAGAACAATCAACCTCGAGAAGGGCCCACACATCCATAATGGTGGAAGACCTAGACTTAATATTTTCTTAGGAAGATTTAATTTAGGTCTCATTAAACTTGACTTGACATAGTCATAATAATTATGACTAACCTAGTGACATGGGTTAGCTCGAATTGTTAGCCACCTCAAATTAGAACTGAGTCGACACATATGACCAGGTAAGTGAGACCGGTGGGAGGGATATGCCACTAACTCGACAAAAATGCATTCGAGTCGAGTAGCTCCCAATTAAAAATTAGTCGATCGCATCTGTCCAACTTACCTTAGACACCAAATTATCGAACCAAAACTAATTGGGTTAGCCTACAATCTAGGCTCTAACCACTGAGCCAAATTAGATCTTAACTTGATCGGGTCACATCTAAATGTGATTCGACCTTGACCTAGACTTAATCCCATTAGGCTGATCAATTATTAGCTTTCATGATCCCACCTAACCAACTCTTGATTCGGTTTGATCAATCGCTAGACCTAATTAAGCTACCCAAGTCCGAACCCAATTTTATGAAAATATCTTAGATCTAAAATTCTCAATTTTAGATCAAATTGATTTCATAAACTTAATTTATTAATTAAATTTGGGTTCATGAATAAAACATATAAAATAAATCCTAAGATTTCAAGATCTAGGGTTTTACAGAAAAGTAAGTTTTGATTTCTGATTAAGGATGAATGCGCGGCACCCCTACACATCATATGAATACCCCATTGAATGGGAAGAGAGGGTCTTAAAACCCTACTTCATTCTTATAACCGGACAGCCATGAGGAACACCTTAATCAGAAATAAAAATTTAACTACAAAACTAGTTAGATTTAAATTTACATATCTTATATACAATATAAGATCTAACTAATACATGCTTTGCATACATCTCATGTATCAAAAATTGATCTAATTAACATACTTTCAGATCTGATACATCACATGCCATATCTGAAAAATAAAACTTAAATTAAACTATTCAAAATAAAAACTATTCTAGACAAGTTACTAGAACAATTCTACAACTAGTCTAGGCATGCAACAGATCAATTTTATGAAATAATTAAAATTTTATTTTCTATTTTTTGATCTAATTATAACAATTATAATATCAAAAAAAATAAAGAATAAATTAGATTTAATTCATATTTTAATCTCATTAAAATATAAAACTTAAGACTATTCATGGATTCAACTAATTCTAGTCTAGTCATGCATCTCATGCATGTTAGATCTTCTTAGATTTAATTTTAAATATTTTAATTTCAGATCCTATCATATCTAATGTGACATCTATAATATTTAATATCAGATAAATAAAAAAAATTAAAATTAGATCTAAATTAGATCTGAAATAAAGCCAACAACCTGGCTCTGATACCAGTTGGAGGAAAATCGCTTTTCCTCGTAGGATCTTCCAGATTTCAGCAAATCTGAGGTGGAATAATTTTAAAAAAAAAATTATCCTACATATATTTCAGATCTAAGTCTCTAGATCTAATCTTCATATCTGATATTAAGTCTAAAATAAATCTAAAAGGGATGAGAAAATAAGTAATACCTCAAGGGTAATCTGATTACCCTGTAGATGATCTATGCACAGCCTAAGGTTCTGATGTAGCCACGCAAGTACCTGGCCTCTACCGATATCCACTCAGATAGGACCTAGAATGTCTTCTCCTCATGAATCTATGCTCCAAAAATTAGATCTAAATCTAATCAGAAAGATCTTCAAAAGTCTTTCTGAAGTTGGAGCAGCAGCCTGTCGAAGAAGTCCTGCAGCCTTCTATTCCAGGCATCACCACGCCTTGGATCTTTGTCAGATGGATGTTCAACTCTTTGGATATGAAGAGGGAAGAAAGGATAGTAGGGAAGATATGGAGAAGAGGGGAGGGGGTAGCAGCTATTGGGTTTTGTGCATAGAACAACTTCTACCTCGAAACCCTAGGTGCAGTAGGGTTTATATAGACCCTGTATGCTGCGCAGTGCCACATCATTCAACCAATCAAAAAATTTTAATAAATTCTAAAAAAATTTGATTTGTGGAGTGATGTCATCTGATCATATCAGATAAGAATCTCACTTTATCTCCAAAAGATGGCACCAACATTGGATAAGCACAAATAAAGGTGGTGCCCGAGAGTTTAAATTGATCAAGACTCTCCAATCCTTATCCACTTGGGGCGCCCACTTTAATTCAATTGGGCTCACACCATAATCTGATTATTACATCCAATTTGATGTGGCTTGGCTTGTAGATACTCCACAAAAATCCTCCAACGAGCCCTCTTCAGTTTAAGACCCATATGTTAACTTTTGACAGATGTCCTAAAATGAAATTGGCAGGTGCTAGAAATTAGCAGGTGCTATCTTAAATTCATCTCATGAATTAAGACAAACCTTTTTTGAGCTGGACAAGCTTTATTTAGACTGAAAAAAATCTTTTCAAGATTCTCTAGATGAGTCAAATCACATTTGGCTCAGTAGAGACAGAAAAGATTACACGAGGAGAAAGTTAGGCTCAATCGTGTGCTAGCACGATTTCTTTGAACCTAATTGGATCTTATCCAAATCAATTGGGTTAGCCAAATTAATGATATCCAGACCCTAACCCTTGTTTGTGTGACCCAGTTAGGTTCAATTCTATATGATAATGAGACATGTCGTGATCTCATCATCGACATCATTGAAACTCCTTTCGATGGATCAGAACTCTTCCGATTCAGACAATTAGAATGATCCATCATCAATATCATTCTAATTGCTCCCAAAATCTATTAGTGATACCTAGTAGTATGTAGTGGCAATCCATCAGAACTAAAGATGAACCTCTCGATGCAGCTACCTGTGTGATTGAGTTCCTCTATCATGAGTCCCGACTGAATTAGGGTTAAAGTGAACTCATCAAACCCAACATCAGTCATATGAATCAATCGATCGATCTGAGTCCGATGTGAAACCCCAATGAAAAACTTTTTTCCATTATTTCACTCTGCCATGGCCATGGGCTTAAGGACTCGATCTTTCGATCATCATAGGACTACTCCTCTCATTTACCGAGGTTGATAGATCCCATCTTGGTGCGACCTAGTTCCTACAATGAATATGCTACAGCCAACATACACCTCAGAGTTTTGAATGGCTAGGAGATCGAGTTATGGTATAGTCAAACTATAACACACTCAAGGTGAACTGTCGATGCACCTCAAATCAAAGAACTAGACACACAACTACAGCATCGAGCTAGTCATCGACGAGAAGGTAGACTTTCTTATGACTGCTTGATATGGTCACTCTCAGTACTCTCATTCTCAACGAATACCTATACTCTCACTTTGGTATCTCCACACCATAGACTCAAGACACATCTACCCTAAGAAAGCAATCATACACCAACCTTCTGGATCGATCACCATCCTCGTGATGATCCTATGGTCAGGAGCTGTTTATGAGTTAGTTATGTAAATTCATACCTTAAATTTTCAACTCTTGAAAATATGAATTGCATTCCTACTAACTCAAAAGATGTATCACAGACATAATGTGATAGAAGTATAATCCATTTATTGATTTATAGTCAAAATTATAAATTTATCCTTAGATTTGTACAGAAATGTGTCAGCCAATCTGGCATCTAGGGCACACATCTAACAGGTTGTCCTCTTAACCAAAGAGTGTGGAGACACTGGTATGGCATACAAGTGAGATGTAAGGGTACATCATCATTGAACGTGACCAACTCCAGGCATTATATTTCGAAAATATCTCTAATGGGATATAGGTATAAGTATCCTTTAGACCTGAGATCGCCTCAGTGACTTGTAAGCAACTCACTGTGCTTTGATACTGGACTAACTGAATTTTTAATTCAGTGATGGAAGACTTTTGGGTATAGTCAAGTACCTGTGAAGTTAGAGTATGATCGAGATGGGATTGACGACTCAAGAGTTGGATAAGAATGAGTCACTGTATTTCAATTTAGCAAAACCTTGGCCAGGATAATCCATCAGATGGATTTGATATTTTGAAATACAATATGGACAACCTGATCTAAGTTGATAGTTGAACTCTGAGGTGTCCTATGAGCATTTTGGTCAAGGAGATGAATTATATAGAAACTATATCCGCATGGGTTCTAAGGATGTTGTTCTACACATTCGACCTATCCGATCGTAGGGTACCATTGCTAGATGGTCACTTCGATTGGTATAAAAATTTATTTTTATACTACCGGCTTAGTTTAGACCTATGAGGTCACACACATTAGAGTTTACGATCCGATCGGATGGTTGATCAATGATTAAGAATCGTTCTAGGGTTAAACGATCAATATGATTGACATTTAACCTTGTGCAAGTGTTGCAGGAGGATCGATTAGCAATTCGATTACTAATTGGCTTAATTTGATTAAGCCAATGGGTTGAGATTAAGTTTAATTGAATATGATTTAATTAGATTTGATTTGGGCTTGATTGGATCAAGTCCAATTGGTTTATTGGATAAGCCAAGTACAAGAAAAAACTAGTCCTAGTTCAATTAGGACTTGGATCAACCTAATTTCTAATTTGATTAAAAAATTAAATTATATTTAAATCTAATTTAATCTGATTAAACTAGGTTCTTAATTAGATTAAAACCTATTTTAATTGGGTTGATTTGATTTTAGTTTGATTTAGTTTGAGAAACCAAATTTGAAACAAATCATAGATTGAATTCTAGTAAGACTAGGATTCCACCTTACGCCAATTTAGCCCCCACGCCCACTCTCTCATATCCCACACCCACTCTCTCTTATATTGTGTGACAAAACTTCTCTCTTAGATCTTCACACACATCCAAAATTTTTTTCTCTTTCTCTCTTACATGGAAAGTGATTGTAGATCAAGTCAAAGTAGGAATTAGTTTGGATTTCAAATTCTATGAGATAGATTTTAGGAAATCAAAACTCTTTCCTTATGGCACTGATTTTATCCAGATTTTTTTGAGATTTTTATGACTTTTATGGAACATAATATGCACCCTTTTTTGGTAGTCTACATACAAAAAGAAAGAGGGGGCACCCAAGAGTTGGGCGCCCCTTGTCTTGCCATGTTTGGATAATCCTTGACTAGGTATTTGACCTAGACAAGGACTCTATCATATCTCTCTATTTAAAATAAATTTTTTTATGAAATTTTATGTAAATTATAGTGCTTTAGAGACCTTTGGAGTGTGTAAAAATTAGGTAGAAAGAAGGTTGGGGCATGGAGATACAATAGACACAAAATAGGGTGTCTAAGAGAGAGCAAAGAGAAGAAGAAGAGGGTCTTCTTCTAGGGTTGCTGAGTTCATCTCTTCCCTTCCTCCTTCTTGAGTTTTCTAAGAGTGTCTTAGATCTAAAACTCCTCCTACTTCTCATCTTTTAAAAAGTTCAAATCAAGAAAAAGGAGGTATCTGATCGACCATCGAAGAAGGATCAGCGCAGTACTAGCATACTGTGCTGATTTTCTGGACTAGGACTTCTGATCGTGATTCGTGGGCTCGTGTGGATGACTCCTAGAGGTCGGACATGTGTGCAGCTCACAACATCATCCTCAAGTATGGATCAACAAAGTTAGAACATCTAACTTGCAAGGTAATAGATCTGATCTATTATATTTTACATACATTAGATGTAGTATAGAAACATGTTGATATGATCAACATGTAGTTCTTGTTCTTTATATTTTAATTTCTGATTTAATACCATATAATAATCATGTAATAGGATCTTAGATCTAGAGATTCTCTATTTTATAAAATAAATTTTAATTTATTTTAGTCTTCTACTGCCTGATCTTGAAAAGTTTCAGGATCTAACCCTGAAATCCTAGATCTGGTTCCAACAGACTCGACACTCATCTATCCTAAAGAGAGGTGATCCATGCATCGATCTTAAATAGATTGATCACTATCCTCTGTGATGATCTTTCGATCGAGAGTATTTCAAAATTAACCACTAATGATGTATGTCACAAATTCTCAACACTTTGAAAATATACAAAATCATCTTTGTTAATTTTTAGGATAAATCATGGACAAAAAAGACATGATTGGTTATAAAGACTGCCTATCAAGTATAAAATATATCCTAGAGAAAGGTATGTGTCAGTCAAAATTGGCTTCTAAGGCACACATCTAACAAACTTTCACTTGCACTAAAGCTAATCTGCCATATACCTGAGCCCCATCTTCTGAAGACAAGCTTCAGTATTTAGCTAGCTAAGTGACTTGGGCCTACCACTTTCTATGTGGAGTTTACTCTTCTTAACTCCATGTATTTCTACTTGAGATAATTGCATATATCTCTGCTCTATGTACATAGACTTCTGATAAGATCTTGGCCCTTTAGTGATGGCTATAGACCATTATCTTTGCAGTATAATGTCATAGCATCCAATGGTCTAACATCTAGTTCTGCAACTATCATAAAAATCAGAATGCATCCTATACATCTATAGCATATTCAGCTTTCATTGGTCGGTTGTCTGGAACCCTTCCAACATATCAAACCTGTTGGATTTCGGTGATGTAGTGAAATACAATTTTCAAAAATTTTTATATGTATTCAACAATTAAAAATAATTTTAACAGTTAAACAGGACTATCGAAACACAAAATCCTAGGAACACCTTGATGATTACAATCAAAGAATATAAACATATATAACAAGAAGAGATCAGAAGTCATATACTAATATGAAGATCACAATCTGATAATCTTGAGATCTCCACAAGACTTTAAAATAGAAACCCTCCAATGATGATCCACACAGAACTAATCAGGGCCCTTCCCAATTCGATGTAGTACTGCAGCCTTCTTCGCAAGTTTGCTGCTGAATGTCCTTCACAAAAATAGGTTACACCACCACTTATATGCCTTCAAGACCTCTACTAGAACCATTCTAAGAACCATTTTCCAAATGATCTCATCACACAAAAATTAGATCAAATGTTCAACACTTGAACAATCTGATTTTAGGACAAGCATCACATGCTTTCTTTTTTCTTCTTCTCTTCTTTTCTATTTTTTTCTCTCCCTTTTTTTTGTCTTTATCCCAATTTTTTTTTCTCTTTTTTTCTCATTCTCATGCCTATCCTCAACCCAAATTAGTACCTGAAACCTGATGTAGCACCCCCTTTTTATAGGAAAGAAGGGGCGATACCATAGGACGCCAACTCTTGACATCCCTTAATTCTTACATGGTAAAGAGTTAATTTTTTCATGGAAACCAAAGGGGATGGCAAGGAATAAGAAGTGATTGACCAGCAAAAGAACTCTTCCTCTACCTGGAAAAATTAAAACACCATCTGATGGCGCGTGGAAAAGGGAATGGCATGAGAAACCAAGAGTCCATAACATTAAGGACTCTTCCATATTCAATGCATACATGTGGCATCCCAAATAAATTTTGGCATTCAAATTCCTTGCCAGAGAAGGACTCTTCCTTCTTTTCTACACCCATAATTCCAAGAGTCATCACATGACACAAGAAAATAAAGGAACGCATCAAAAGATGGTAAAAAATTTAAGAGTCTTCGTTAAGAAGGACTCTTCCTTCTTAATGCCAAAATTAAATGGGCGACATTTTTGTCTTTGTGTGTGGTTATGACATGGAGGAGGTTTATTCCATATGGAACTCTTCCATAAAAGCCAGATCAGCTACCAATTAGATGGTTCAAATCCAATCACATTAGGTCAAGGCAACAAGTCAAGAGTTAGCACAAACACCTTTGCACTGAACCCAATTAGAAACTTGGGTTAATTCATGTGCTAGAAATTCAATTAACACATTGAATTTATAATAAATCTAAATAGATTGGATCAAGATCAAATCTCTATTGTGTGTGACCCATTGGATACCAAATCTAGCCAACAATGGACCCAGACTCTTGACATATTCTTAATCCGATTAGATTAGCTCAGCTCAAGAGTCCCAATCAACTAGGACTCTTCCTAATTAATTTTTGAATTAAATTTTTTTAATTCTGATGAGTTCACAAGTCAAGATTGATGTCTAAAAATATGTCATTACTATCTAAAATATTTAAAATTTGATAGAAATATCAAAATTATCCTTCCATGGTGAGTTATCGTCCAATTCAACCTTTCGATCACACAACATTCCAGATAAGCCATGGGCATAGTGTTGGATGTATGCTCGAGAAGACAATCTTGACTGATACATTTTATATTTTTAGGATATGATTTTATATTTATTGGGCAGTTATATTACCATTCATGTTTATGTGTCTATGAATCATCCAAGGGATTAATGAGATGATGACACATATTCTCAAAGAGTTGAGAATTTAAGATGTCTCATTGATGGTTAATTCCTAAATTGCTCCTGATCATAGGAACATCATAGGGATAGTGATTGATTCAGATAGACCAGTGCACGAATCACTTTCTTTGGACAGATGGATCTCGAATCTACAATATAGAGATACTAGAATGAGAGTGCAGGTGGTTGTTAGAGAACAACTAGCACTGAGCGTGATCAATACGAGAAATTTCATGGATGTTTGCTCACTCGTTAGTGACTTTCTCGATGCTGCAGTTGTATGATTAGTCATCTGACCTGAGATGGCACTACTGTTCGTAGTGAGGCTACTAGAGTTTAACTGACACATCAATATGAGTCTCAATGAGCCCTTGTAGTGGATGTTGGCAACAGTTGGTCCACTATAGGAGTGGGGTGAGCATCAAGATTTAAGAGGCTATCCTTAAGTCTATAGCCATAACAGTGTGATTGATGAAAAAGAGTTTTTCAGAATCACATATGGACTCAAGCTGATTAAATCTATCATATGATCGATGTTGAGGTTTGACGATTCATCCTTGACCTGCCATCTGATCGGGACTCACAATAGAGGGACTGTATCATGTGCCAACTGCACTTAGAGGTTTATCTTTTATTCTGCTGGGTTGCCACTACATACTGCTAAGTGTCACTGGTGGATTGTGAGACTCACAAGTATCATCTTGATAATCCATGATCTTGGTGGGCAGAGTTAAAATTATTCTAATCCATTGAAAAGAGTTTCAATGATATGGTGATAGAGATCACAATATATCTCACTACCAGACAGAATAGAACCTATGGGATCATACACAAAAGAGACTTTTGATTGATCAGATGGTTGAATTATGATTATGAATCGTAACAGAAATTGATTATCAATTTGATTGATAATTGATCTAATACAAATATTGCATTATATAACTTATTAAAGAGTTAGTTGTTAGAAATTATGTCCTAAAATCAATCATGTGATGATTGAGTTCATCTTTGTATATGAATTATTGATTATTGAATAATAGTTATTCTGATATTTTTTATCATAAAGTGACATCTTCTTTGAACTCTTGTACTGTGATGAAGTCCCTAAAACTATACTAGTGTACGATAAAGAGAGGATTTATCGTATAGTTCTTAAACAAGTTCGTGATCAAATGATACGTTATTACAAGATGATGACATTAATCGAGTGAAGGTCATTATGTGCCATATGGGTTGGTTGTCCTCTTAATCAAAGAGTGTGGTGATACTAGTATGGCATACAGATGAGATGTAAGGGTACATCATCACTGAATAAGTGACTCACTTGCAGAGCATTCTGCTGTCAAGAGCTACTCGTAAAACATATGGGTATAAATATCCTTCAGATATGAGATCACCATAGTGACTTGTAAGCAACTCACTGTGCTTTGATGCTGAACTACCTGAATTTTTAATGTAGTGACGGAAGGCTACTGGATATAGTCAAGTACTTACGAAGTCTGTGTGTAGATCAATATGGGATTGACCCCTCCAGATTATTGGAGTTAATATATCATTATATTTTAATTTAGTAAAGCCTTGGCCAGGATAATTCATGAGATGGATTTGAAAGGTTGAAATACAATGTGGGTGAAGTAATTTCGATTGACAGTTAACCTGAGACCATCCTAGAGCATCCAGGGTCAAAAGGATGAATTATGTGGTAACCATGAGTATGGATTCTGAAATATTCTTTTGTGATAATTTGACCTATCTAGATGTCGAAAATCATTACTAGATGGTATCTCGATTAGTACAGAAATTGGTTCCTGTGTTACCGGCTTAGTGTTTGAACCTATGGAGTCACGCACACAAGTCAGATAAAGTAAGAAGAAATTGACCTATGTTTATATGTCCAATATGAAAGTACTTGACTTGATTGAACATATAAACTAACTTGATTAAGAATTGAGTTATGGGTCAAATGAGATTGAAGAGTTGACTATGTCTAGCTAGCACTACACATGAGGTTCAGGTTCAATTCCAGGGATGAATAATTTTATCTATGATCCATGAAATATATGAAAGATTGAATTTAAGTACTAATTTATTTTAGATTAGATCTGAATTAATTAAATTTAAATAGATTTAAAATTCAAGTTAGACTTGGTACAAAAATCCTAAAGAGTTTAAGATTGACAGTCTTTCGAAATTATTTCGAACCGGCTTCAAATCGAATTCGAATCAGACCTGTTTTGGATGAGATATGAGCATTTCTACTTACACTGAGAATACTCACTCATGAAGTAAATCAAAAATTAGTTTGGTACTTATTTGGAGCATCCCAAGTGGGTATGGGAGTGGGTGTAAAGTGGATATCATAAGTGATGGCAATTATATCTCATGTAGGAGTCCTTCTTTCATGAGTATTGGATCAATTCAAATTAGATTTGAATAAAGAGTCCTCCTCTCATTGAGTTATGAGAATCATCTATAAATAGAGAGGGTCTCTACCTATGGATGAGAGAAGAGAATAGAATAGAAAACAAATCAAATTGAGAGAAGAGAAAAAGAGAGAGGGACAGGCGTGTGAAAAGAGAGATCCTTCATCTTCTACATCTCTCTCTTTGTTGCCGCCTCCTCTCTTTGGGCATGGATCCTTCTTAGGCATCCTACCTACTAGTGTGAGGTGTCATATCATCACATCTTATCTCTTGATTGATTGTGTATGCGAAGTCAATTGGATTGGAGTTCATCCTGCTTTCCTGCAGCGTCTGACGTGCATGTGAAGTAGAGGATCTGCATATCCAGGCCTCTGTGAAGATTTATATCATATAATTTAGGATTTGATCCCTAGTTCTACTATGATTCAGGTAAGAATTTTATTCTTAAACAAGTAGAACATTAAAAAAAAAATTTAGATGCAACCTGGGCATTCTGTAGGAAAACTGTTTCCTTCCTTTCAACTGGTATTAGAGCAGGCCAAAAATATATGCATGCAAAATAAATTTTTTTATGATTATTTATATGATATATAATTGAGAGTGTTTTATAGGATATTAAATATCATTTAAATCTATTTATATAAAATTTTTGATCTGATATTGATTGGATTAGAGGTGCCTAATCAATGGTTGATTGAGGTTGTTATAAATCTGTTATAATAGAATTCTGCTGTTGCTAAATTTTTGATAAAAAAAATATAAATTAAAAATATATTTTAAATCTATTTTAATAAAATTTTAATTTTATTATTTTTTTTATAAAGTGAGGATTATCTCAGATTTAAATTGAATCTATTTTGATGGATATTTAGATCTGAATCCTATCATAATTCAGCATTGCGTGAAAATAGATTTTATCAAAAATTAATTTCTTATGCATCCAATTTACATCTAATTATTTTTTTATTTGATATCAAATCTAAAATTAATATTTTATAATCAGTATAAGATAAGTTTTAGATTTGATATGATGTATATGATACATCAAATCTAATTAGATTAGATGAAGAACATAATTGATGAGATCAAGGATATGTTCATGACATAAAATAATTTTATCAATAATGACATGTTGATGTAATTATATATAAAATTAGATTTCAGATCTTAGTAGCCTAGTACTCAGATTGATGAGATCACCAGACCGTCCGATCATAAGAGATTGAAGAGATTAATCTCTCTTTTGCCTATTCGATGGGTTCTCTTATAACGTGTAGGGGTGTCATTGTGATTCAGTTTCATGAAAAAAAAAGTGAACAGACTTTTATATATTATTTTGATTATAAATATATTTAGATTAGATCTAAAGTGATTTATAATTTATTATAATAGGATAAAATTCAGATATAAAATTATTTTAGATCTGAATTACATATTACATATGATGTAATTGGTATTAATCTAAAAGTTGTCATGATACATGAGATGTATGAATGAAGTTTAGATCATACCTATATATGTTTAATTGTTAAACATATTATGAAAATTTATTTTCATGTGTTGAAATATATGGTATGCTTCACTTGAAATCTTTATAGAATAGTTCTACAAACTGAAACATATGTTTCACATACTTAATTTTGAATTAAATTTGAATGATCTAGAATTGAGAATGAAAGATCATTAAGACACCACATAATATGATGAGCAAAGGGTTAACTTGAATCAGATCCTTTTAATGGGTTAGACCTAGGGTTAGGAACACATATGGACCAAGTAGAGAAATTAATTAAATCTAATCAAATATTAAATTAGATTAGATCAGTATTTCTCAATAGTTGAAGTTTGATCAAGTCCATATATTTGACCCTAATAAATGGACCATGATCATGGCTCCATGGTTGAGCCTAAATCTTTTGGTGTGCCAAATCGAAACTAATTAACCAGTTGGTGTCTAAGATAAGTTTGGTAGATTCGATCAAGTGATTTTTAATTGTGAGCTATTCACCTAGATGCATCTACGGTGAGTTAAGGGCAGATCCCTCCCACTGATCTCACTTACCTGGCCAACATGGTAGATTATATTTTGATTAGGTCATTAGTCGATTGGTGCAGACCCATGCCAGTAAGGTGAATCAGTGTGACTGATTTAGGTGTCTTTAGACCAGCATGTGTTTAATCTTTTACATGACTTGGTGAAGTCAGTGGAAGGATTTGCAGCTTGCAGGTTGACTTCTTCTCTTATTCTCAGATCAATAAAATCAAATTTTCTAAATTATTAGGTTCATAAAGTGATAAAGTTATGAGATAACTTGGTCATTACCTCCCATTAAGGTGTGTGATAATTAATCCAATATTCCAAATAGGCATTGGAGGTGCCACACGTCTGGTGTCTATTACGTATTGAAATTATCATTCATCATATGATCATCATGATGTACCTTCAGATCAATGCTCAGGTTGGTCGAGCCACACTCAGGCCTGGACATCCATTTGTTGGATGCACTTGATGTGTCATGTTAATGGTTGGACCTAATCAAAATTTTCAGTGGAGGCGCCACACGCCTGCTGAAGGAAAGTCTGGGGTAAAACCTAATTCTAGAAGTTGTTTGGAGAAATAATTGATTATGAACGTATCCATGGATGCACTAGGGTTGTCCGAGCCACACTCGGGCCCGAATGCAGTCCATATGAATTCTAGTATCCACTAAAAAATTAATGTAATTCTTCGAGTTGGAGGTAGAGGCTACCAATTCATAAAAAAATTGATGGGAGAACCTTTAGACTAAAGCCCATGTCTTCAGGATTAAAAAAATAATTCATATACCAATAGGCTAATATTTTCTCCTTTCAATTATGGCCAACACACTATCCCTCCATTCGCTGTTGGATAGCGACAAGCTCACCGGACCCAACTTCGATAGCTGGTATCGAAAGTTGAAGATCGTGTTGGAGCACGAGAAGATTTTGTATGTCCTTACGGATCAGGCACCTGAAGAACCTGTAGTCAATGCTCCCCATGCTATGAGAGACACTTATATGAAGTGGCTCAATGATTGCATGACTGTGCATTGCGTGATGAGGGTAGCTATGAATGATGAACTTAGTCATAAGTTCGAGGATGGGCAGCCTGAGGAGATGATTCAAATGTTGAATGAATCCTTCGGCACCCCTGAGGATGAGAGAGACATAAAATCTCCTGCATAGTATTCAATGCCCGTATGTGAGAGGAAGCTTCAGTCATCAATCATGTATTATACATGATTGAACAGATTGAATGCCTTAGCAAACTTAGCTTTTCGTTGCATGAACAGTTAGACAAGGATGATATCCTCAATTTGCTATCGAAATTCTACCTATCCTTTCTCAGTCATTATAGAATAATGAAGTCTGCAGTAAACTACCATGATTTGCTAGGATTATTACAGACTTTTGAGAAGGATCACCAGCTCCAAAAAGAGCTAGAGAATTTAGTGGGAGGTTCATCTGCAGGGCATCGATCCTCTAGGAGAGGAAAGAAGAAAAAGATACAAAAATCCCATACTGCCGATCTCAAGCAGAGCAAACTGTCAAAAGTTGATAAGAACAACAGAGTGCTTCTTCTGTAGAAAGCTGGGTCATTAAAAAAGAATTGTCCTGCTTATATAGCCACCCTTGACCCAAACAGGTCTAAGAACAAGAGATAGAGGCAAGTGGTTGCTTCACAAGGTATTTATATGATAACACCTTATAATTTTTCTGTTTGTGATATTACTACCTGGGTATTGGATACCGAAAGTTCTATTAATATATGCAATCTGTTGCGGGGACTATAGGTAAGTAAAAAATTTTGAGAGAAAGAGCGGTTTCTTAACATTGGAGATGGAAGCCCTGTTCTAGTTCTGACCTTAAGAACATTGCAGCTTGTCTTTGAGTCCAGTGGTGTCATGTTAGATGATTATCATTATTGTCTCTCCTTTATGATGAATGTCATCTCTGTAGATTTTTTGGCCAAACTTGGTTACAAGTTTATAATAAAGGATGATTTTTGTGATAACATTATGAATGATACTACAATTATGCGTGGGCAATTAAAACATGACATATACATAATATCACGGTCTGTTAGTATAATGTACATATCTAGTAAATATCCCAAAATAGATAATATCAGTGAATCCTACCTTTGGTATTGTAGGCTTGGTTATGTGAACAAGAATAGGATTGATAGGTTGATCAAGGAATGTGTCCTTGAGATAGATGATTGTGAATCATTGCCTACTTGTGAATCTTGTCTACTTGGTAAGATGGCTAAGTCACCTTTTAAAAGAAAAGATAAAAGAGTCAGTGATGTCCTAGGTCTAATACATACTGATATATGTGGGCCTATGAACATAAGTGTCAGAGGAAGATACTACTACTTCATTACATTTACAGATGATCTATCGAGGTATAGGTATGTCTATCTTATGAAGCATAAGTCAGAATCATTTGAAATGTTCAAACGATTCTGTACTGAAGTAGAGAAACAAACTAAAAAGAGTATTAAGATCCTTCGGTCAAACCAAGGAGGTGAATACCTCATCAATGAGTTTCTGACATATCTGGAAGAGAATGGGATTCTCTCACAATAGACCCCTCCTGGAACACCATAACATAATGGTGTGTTCGAGAGGAGGAATCGAACCTTGTTAGACATGGTCCGATCCATGATGGACTTTTTCAGTCTGCCAATATCCTTTTGGGGATATGCTCTAGAGACTGCCTGCTATATTTTGAATAAGATGCCCAACAAGTTTGTCGATAAAACTTCATATGAGATATGGACTGAGCATATGCTGGTGCTCTAACACCTTAGGGTCTGGGGTGTCCAGCTTATGTCAAGCGTTTAAAGATAGATAAGCTTGGATTGAAGTCCGATAGATGCTTGTTCATAGGGTACCCAAAGGAAACTAAAGGATACTACTTCTACCTTGCTGCAGAATAAAAGTATTTGTCAGCAGCTTGGCAGTCTTTTTGAAAAAAGAGTTTCTTAGTGAAAAAACTAATGCCTATAAAACTAAACTTGATGAAGTTCATAAGGTGGAAAGACCGACACATACAGAATTGAGTTTGATTGGTGAATCAAATTCGAAGCCAGTAGAGGCACCATTAAGGAGATCCAGTAGAGTACTGCATCAACCGGATAGATACTATGGTTTTTTGGTCCGGATGGTGATCCTATTGAACTTGATGAGAACAATGAGGATCTGATCACCTATATGGGGCCATGCAAAGGTCCGACTCTTAAAAATGACTTGAGGCCATGAAGTCCAAGATGGAGTCTATGGAGATCAATAGTGTCTGGACACTAGTTGATCTGCCCGAAGGGATAAAATCCATAGGGTATAAATAAATTTTAAAAAAAAAAGAGATGCGGACAGGAAGGTAGAGACCTATAAATCCCATCTAGTTGCTAAGGGTTACCATCAGCATTATGGTATTGACTATGATGAGACGTTCTCTCCTATGGCAATGCTCAAGTCCATCTGGATTATGCTTGCTATCACTGCACACTTAGATTATGAGATATGACAGATAGATGTCAAAATCACTTTTCTTAATAGAGAGCTGGAAGAAGAGGTATATATGATACAACCTGAAGGATTCACATCCACAGACAAGTAGAAAGTATGCAAGCTGAAAAGGTCAATTTATGGACTTAAGCAGGCATCGAGGAGTTGGAACATGCATTTTGATAAAGTAATCAAAATGTAGTGGCTTCGTTACGAACGGAGAAGAGCCTTGCATCTACAAATGGACTTGCAATTTTGTGATCATTTTTTTTGTACAGTATGTGGATGACATACTGTTACTAGAAAATGACATCCCAGCTTTACAGAGTGTGAAGCTATGGTTATCATCACAGTTCTCCATGAAGGACTTGGGAGAAGCATCCTACATCCTAGGGATGAAGATCTATAGGATAGATCTAAAAGGTTGCTTGGATTGTCCCAATCTACGTACATTGACACCTTGTTGAAGCAGTTCAACATAGATAATTCCAAGAAAGGCTATCTTTCGATAGGCCATGGAATTACTCTTTCCAAGAAGGATTGTCCGACAACTCCTGAGGAGAGACGCATGAGTAGAATACCATATACTTCAATAGTGGGATCTATCATGTATGCTATGACATGTATGAGATCGGATGTGGCCTATTCACTAGGAGTAGTGAGTAGGTACCAGTCAAATCCGGATGAGAAGCATTGGAAGATTGCAAAAGTAATTCTTAAGTATTTGAAAAATACTAAAGACCAATGGCTTATCTATGGAGACTCTGATCTGAAACTTATGGGATATACTAATTTTAGTTTTCAGTCAGATTGTGATGACAGCAGAAGCATATCGGGCTACGTATTTACCTTGAATGGAGGAGCTGTTTGCTGGAAAAGTTTCAAGCAACATACTATGGCCAATTCTGTATGCGAAGTGGAATACATTATTGCATCGGATGCTGCAAAGAGGGTGGTGTGGTTGAGAAAATTCATTATCGAGCTGGAAGTTGTACCTTCCATTGATGGTCCTATCCTACTATATTATGATAGCTCCGGTGTCATAGCTCAGATGAAAGAACCTAAGTCACACCATCGCACTAAACATATTCTGCGCCGCTATCACCTAGTGTGAGAGATCATAAACCAAGGTGATATCGAGCTTCAGAAGATTGATGGAAAGGAGAACCTAGCCGACCCCTTCACTAAAGCTCTCAGCATCAAAGAGTTCGATGACTTTAAATAAAAGATGGGTATAAGATACTGCCCTGATTAGCTTTAGTCCAAGTGGGAGTTGTTGGAAATTATGTCCTAAAATCAATCATATGACGATTGAGTTCATCCTTGTATATGAATTATTGATTATTGAATAATAGTTATTCTAATATTTTTCATCATAAAGTGATATTTTTCTTGAACTCTTGTACTGTGATGAAATCCCTAGAACTATGCTAGTGTACGATAAAGAGAGGATTTATCGTATAGTTCTTAAACAAGTTTGCGATCAAATGATACGTCATTACGAGATGATGACGTTAATCGAGTGAAGATTATTGTGTGCCATATGGATTGGTTGTCCTCTTAACTAAGGAGTGTGGTAACACTGGTATGGTATACAGGTGAGATATAAGGGTACATCATCACTGAACAAGTGACTCACCTACTGAGCATTCTACTATCAAAAGCTACTCACAAAATATATGGATATAAATGTCCTTCAAACCTGAGATCACTATAGTGACTTGCAAGCAACTCACTATGCTTTGGTGTCGAACTATTTAATTTTTAATGCAGTGACAGAAGGCTACTTGGTATAGTCAAGTACTTGCGAAGTTTGTGTGTGGATCAAGATGAGATTGACTCCTTCAAATTATTGAAGTTGATGTATTACTATTTTTTAATTTAGTAAAGCCTTGGCCAGGGTAATCCATGAGATAGATTTGAAAGGTTGAAATACAATGTGGATGAAGCAACCTCGGTTGACAGTTAACCTGAGACCATCTAAGAGCTTCCAGGGTTAAAAAGATGAATTATGCGGTAACCATGAGTATGGATTCTAGAATATTCTTTTGTGATAATTCGACCTATCTAGATGTTGGAAACTATTGCTAGATGGTATCTTGATTAGTGCAGAAATTGGTTTCTGTGCTACCGACTTAGTGTTTGAACCTATGGAGTTATGCACACAAGTCAGACAAAGTAGAAAAAAATTGACCTATATTTTTATGTCCAATATAGAAGTACTTGACTTGATTGAAAATATAAGCTAACTTGATTGAGAATTGAGTTATGGGTCAAACGGGATTGAAGAGTTGACTATGTCTAACTAGCACTACACATGAGGTTCAGGTTCAATCCCAGGGATGAACAATTTCTATCTATGATCCATGAAATATATGAAAGATTGAATTTAAGTATTAATTAATTTTAATTAGATCTGAATTAATTAGACTTAAATAGGTTCAAAATCTAAGTTAGACTTGGTATAAAAGTCTTAAAGAGTTTAGGATTGACAGTCTTTCGAAATTATTTCGAACCAACTTTGAATCGATTTGAATCGGACCTATTTTGGATGAGATATGAGTATTCCTACTTGCACTAAGAATACCCACTCATGAAGTACAATCAAAAATTAGTTTGGTACTTATTTGGGGCATCCCAAGTGGATGTGGGAGTGGGTGCAAAGTGGATGTCATAAGTGATGGCAATTATATCTCATGTAGGAGTCCTTCTTTCATGAGTATTGGACCAATTCAAATCAGATTTGAATAAAGAGCCCTCCTCTCATTGGGTCATAAGAATCATCTATAAATAGAGAGGGTCTCTACCTATAGATGAGAGAAGAGAATAGAATAGCAAACAAATTAAATTGAGAGAAGAGAAAAAGAGAGAGAGACAGGTGTGTGAAGAGAAAGGTCCTTCATCTTCTACATCTCTCCCTTTGTTGTCGCCTCCTCTTCTTGGGTGTGGATCCTTCTTGAACATCCTATCTACTGGTGTGAGGTGTCACATCATCATATCTCATCTCTTGATTGATTGTGTATACGAAGCCAATTGGATTGGAGTTCATCCTGCTTTCCTACAATGTCTGACGTGCATGCGAAGTAGAGGGTCTGCATATTCAGGCCTCTGCGAAGGTTTATATTAGATAATTTAAGATTTGATCCTTAGTTCCACTATGATTCTAGTAAGAATTTGATCTTTAAATAAGTAGAACATTAGAAAAAATTTTAGTTGCAACCTGGACATTCTGGAGGAAAACTATTTTCTTCCCTTCATTAGTAAGTTATAGGAGGATTAACTAGCAATAAAATTACTAATTAGCTTAATTTGATTGAGCAATGAGGTTTGTATCAAGTTTAATTTGATTAGATTTAATTTAACTAATTTTGGGATTGATTTGATTAACCCTATAGAGTTATAGGATAACCCCAAAGGGATCGGATGATTAGTCCCAGTTGAATTAAGATTTGGATTTGATCAATTTTTAATTAGACTAGGATGTATGTATTTTTAATTAGACTAAAAATCTTTATTTTTATGATGCATCAAATCTTAATTGGATTAGGATAAAAAATTGAGTTTGACTCAAGCACCAAGAAAGAGTCCAATTGGACTAGGACTCCTCCAATTAGGAGACATCTAATCTAAATAAATTGAGCTCCAAATCAGATTTGGTTTCTCATTTTTTTGAGTTTAATGTGGTCCTAATTTGATTAGGATTCATTAAGATTTTATTTAACTTAAAACAGCCACCTAATTGAGTCTTATATAACTTCCAATCCATGCACCAAAAGGACTCCACGTTGACCTTCATTATGTGCACCCAAAAGTCCCACGCCCACCAAGTTTCCGTGCCACCATTGCTCCTCTTTTTATCATGTAAGAAAGAAGGAATAAACTCCTTAATTACCATTAGATATGGGGCACTAATATGAGAAGTGGTGGGCGGCATAATTTGGATAGAGTCCAAGCTTTTTAGGACTCTATCTCCTAACCAAGTTATGACTCCTCTTAAGCCTATAAAAACCCACCTTATGGGACATGTAAAAAGGGATTACCAGTAGGTTTTAGATGCCCAAAAATTAGATGTTTATCATGGAAAACCAAGGGAGAAAAAGAGAGGGACGGCGTGCATGGGTTGGGCATGAGGTGAGTAGTTTTTGATCTCTTCTTTCCTACACAATCAAAGGTTGGTTATTTGGACATCCTCCTCTATCCCTCTTGTCCATGTTTGGACATAGATGTCTCCTCCTTCTTTTATCCAAAAGTTGGACAAAATTGTTACATCTATATTGTAGAGATTTAGTGCATGAATTTTAGGAAAAAAAGAGAAGAAATGGTTCTTCTCATGATCTTTAGTGTAGAGATCAAGATCCTCTTATATCTTTTTATTCTCTAAGAGTGTCTTGAGAGAAAAGAAGATTTTTAACTATCAAGATGCGATCCCTGCAAGGAAGCTAGCATCCCGATGAGATCAAAAGGCTTCTGATCAGTTCAGAGTCTCGTGTGGATATCCATAGAGGTCGGATGCTTGTGCAGCTAGAAGAAACTTTTGGAAGACATCCATGATCATCTGTTCATGTTGAAGATTGATCCATATCTAGGTATATTTTAATTTATTTTTTTTATTTAATTTCTGTATCTGAATCTTATCTCACATATGATGATCTTGTTATGGTTTGAAAATTTGATCTTGTGCATGCTTAGATTAAATTAGATTTAATCTAAAAATTTTTAAAATTTTGCTACGTACTTGTTTTAAAAAATCATGCATGCGTGAAACCATAAAACTTCAATAGTGGTATCAAAGCCATATCATATGCATGAGATTTACATTTAGATTTGAAATCTGTAGTAAAAAATTTCAGATCTGAAAGGTTTTGATATCGTTTTGACATAAGATTATCCTGGCATAATTTGTTATACTGTATGGTTGTCCTAGAATGATGTTAAAATTTTTAATTAAATTAGATTTTTAGATCTGATTTTATAGTATATATGTGATATATATTTTGTTATTTAGATCTAAAGAAGTTTCGAGATCTGTTTTGATTCATATATATGATATATGCAAGTAAGTTTAGGACTGAAATTTGTTTCTATGACCTGAACTTATTTATGTATATGATACATAAGTATATGCATGATCTGAAATTATTTTGAGAACAAAATTTATACTTCATGTAAAGAATTTAGATCTAGAAATATTGATTTAAGATCTGAAATTAGTGTTTGTGCATGAGGGATTGGTCATGGGTAGATCAAATTAGGTTATGTAATTAGATTACATCAAAGAATTTTTGATTTGATCACATTAGGTTAGAATCAATTTAGTAGTTGATCAAACCAAGTCAAGTGTTGATTAAAGTAAGATCAATAAAGCCTAAGATTATACAATTATTGTTGATCGAATCGATTGACACTCAAATGTAGAATCAATTAAACCTAAGGGCCTAATTTGGCTCTGTGGCTTGAGTCTAATTCACCTAAGCTAACCTGTTCAGATCAATTGACCGATTGGTGTTTCAGGTAAGTAATTGAAATATGATTATTTAATTGATTCCGTTCACTTACCTGATCAATTTATTAGTGTCTAAGAAAAGCAACGGAGGGACCCCCACCAATCTTCACTTATCTAGTCAATTTGGTAGATTGAGACTCAAATATGGTTGCTTGGTGGTTTGATTTAGCCCATATCAATTACATCAGTCATGTGATGACTGATTAGTTGAGATCTAAATTCAAATCTCTTCATAAAATATTAAGTCCAAGATCTTCCGTCATTGTAGATGTGCGGGCGTGCTATCGATGTTGATTGTTCTCGATTGGTCACAGTTGTTCAATTACATCGAGAACATGCAACCACTCTATTAGCAAAGAGTTGCTACAGGATAAAGATGGGGTTGGACCCAATAACTGTTAGGTGAAGGATCCAATGACGACTTTATGCCTGCTTGTGAATGGTGGGTCTGGCTTGACTAAGAAGTACGAACAATAGCTGTTAGGTGAGCCCACATGACTTAGAGATCAAATGGCTATAATATGCCTGGACAAAGAGTTATCCACTCATCGGTGTTCATTCGTGTTACCAATAACTGTTAGGTGAGGTGCACGGCATCGGTGGGACCGCAACACCCACTAAAAATCTAATTGCCGCGTTAGAGTTTTTGTTTCCTCACCCGAAGAGTGTGGGAGATCTGATAAAATAGTGAGAGTCTCCTTTTGCATCTAAATATTTTAGAGTAAATTATAAAATAAGTACTGTTGGGTATAAAATCTCCCCCCAGCCGAAGTTCGTGATGGGAGTGACCCTCTGGGGATCCAACTGACTTTCGACCTCCGACAACGTCTCTTCAAACCTCCCAGATGGCCGAGCCTCCACCACACTCCCAAGTTTTGTCGACGAGCAGGACCCCGCCAGCGCCGACCGGATTCTTTGCGACGTCCGGACTCCTACGGGAGCCAGACCTCGTCTCCGACTCCAGCTGCAGGCAGGCTTCGTCCGGACTCCTACGGGAGCCGGACTTCACCCCTGACTGTGATTACAGGTAGACTTCGCCCGGGCTCCTACGGGAGCCGGATCTCATCCCCAACTCCGAATGGGAAAGGCTTCGCCCGGGCTCCTACGGGAGCCGGACTCCGCCCATGACTCGAGCTGCAGGTAAACTTCATCCAGACTCCTACGGGAGCCGGACTTCATCCCTGACTCTAATTGCAGGTAAGCTTCGTCCGGACTCCTACGGGAGCCGGACTTCACCCCTAACTGTGATTGCAGGTAGACTTCGCCCGGGTTCCTACGGGAGCCGGATCTCGGCCCCAACTTCGAATGTGAAAAGGCTTCGCCCGGGCTCCTACGAGAGCTGGACTCCGTCCACGACTCGAGCTACAGGTAAACTTCGTCCGGACTCCTACGGGAGCCAGACTTTGTCCCCAACTCCAAATGCAAAAAGGCTTTGCCCGGACTCCTACGAGAGCCGGACTCCACCCACGACTCGAGCTGCAGGTAAACTTCGTCCCGACTCCTACAGGAGCCGGACTTCATCCCTGACTCAAATTGCAGGTAAGCTTCGTCCGGACTCCTACGGGAGCCGGACTTCACCCCTGACTGTGATTGCAGGTAGACTTCGCCCGGGCTCCTACGGGAGCCGGATCTCATCCCCAACTCCAAATGCGGAAAGGCTTCGCCCGGCTCCTATGGGAGCGGACTCCGTCCATGACTCGAGCTGCAGGTAAACTTCGTCCGGACTCCTATGGGAGTCGGACTTCATCCCCGACTCTAATTGCAGGTAAGCTTCGTTCGGACTCCTAGGGAGCCGAACTTCACCCCTGACTGTGATTGCAGGTAGACTTCGCCCGGGCTCCTACGGGAGCTGGATCTCATCCCCAACTCCGAATGCGGAAAGGCTTCGTCCGGGCTCCTACGAGAGCCAGACTCCGTCCACGACTCGAGCTATAGGTAAACTTCATCCGGACTCCTACGGGAGCCAGACTTCATCCCTGACTCTAATTGCAGGTAACCTTCGTCCGGACTCCTACGGGAGCCGGACTTCACCCCTGACTGTGATTGCAGGTAGACTTCGCCCGGGCTCCTACGGGAGCCGGATCTCGTCCCCAACTCTGAATGCGAAAAGGCTTCACCCGGGCTCCTACAGGAGTCGGACTCCATCCATGACTCGAGCTGCAGGTAAACTTCGTCCGGACTCCTATGGGAGCCAGACTTCGTCCCTGACTCTAATTGCAGGTAAGCTTCGTCCAGACTCCTAAGGGAGCCGGACTTCACCCCTGACTGTGATTACAGGTAGACTTTGCCCGAGCTCCTACGAGAGCCGGATCTCGTCCCCAACTCCGAATGCGGAAAGGCTTCGCCAGGACCCCTACGGGAGCCGGGCTCCGTCCTCGATCTTGATTGCTGGTAAACTTTGTCCGGACTCCTACGGGAGCCGGACCTCACCCCTGACTGTGATTGCAGGTAGACTTCGCCCGAGCTCCTACGGGAGCCGGATCTCGTCCCTGACTTCAACGGAGAGGAGACTCCGTCCGGGCTCCTGCGAGAGCCGTACTCCAAGCTCCTCTCAGACAGGTAGCCAGCCACATCTCCCCATCAAACACCCCAGCCGAACTCTGATTGATAGGCCTGGACCCCCTGACAAACCACAGCCACAGCCATGGCTTTGCTCCACCTCCTGCGACGGATTCCACGCGGCTCCATCACTCCCTGGCAGGCCGCAGCAACGGCCACGACTCTGCTCCACCTCCTGTGATGGATTCCACGGGCTCCATCACTCCCTGACAGGCCATAATAATGGCCACGATCCTGCTCCACTTTCTGCGATGGATACCGCACGATTCTTCCATTCTCTGGCAAGTCGCGACAACGGACGCGCTCCGCTCCTCGTGGCAGACTCCACGTGGCACGCTCCGGTGATAGCCACGGGTCCACTCCACTACTCTCTGCAACAAACTTTTTCTGACTCTGGGTGGCCCACTGCCAGATGGTTACAGGCATCGCTATTAGTTTGTTGCCCCCTCCGCCTATAAAAGGGGGGACCTCAGATACGTTATTCTGTAAGCTCTCATTTTTTACCTAGAAACTCTGCTAAAATTTCTGTTCGAGCACTCCATTCATGTTGAGGCAGAGTACTGACTTGAGCATCGGAGGGTCTTGCCGAAGCAACCCCACCTCCGTTTAGACTTCTTTTGCAGGTTCCGACGGTGATCGCGACTCCAGCTTCTCCGACGCAAGTGGATTTTTGCACCAACAGGATTGACGCTAGAGGAAGGGGTGTGCCTTCGTAGTACCCTTATTCTTAAAGGAGCGCTCAACAGGATTGTCTTCGAGCATCTTTTCCGGCGCCCTCTCCTCCTTCCTCCACTTGGTCTTTGCCCGATGCCTCCCCGTAAGGCATCCACACGGTGATCCACGACCTCCGTGGCCAGATCTCAGGCTCCGACCTCACCTCCAGTTTCCCAGCCTCCTCCTCCTCCTACAATGACGGTCGGTGCGGAGCAATTTGATCTGCTGGCACAGCAGGTCAAAGGCCTCACTGAAGCTGTGTAGGCCATGCAGGAGCAGCAGCAGCCGCAGGCATCAGTGCGCCTAGAAAGAGTATCACCGGAACATCAGAATCGATGGTGGGGTGCGCCACGTGGGCTAGCCGCCCCATCTTTCCTGGGAAGACGAACCCGAGGGTGGAGAGCCCTCAATCGGATCACGACTCCACCCCCGGAAGATCCCTGCCCCCATTCTGCCAGAGGACCCTCGAGACCCGAAGTCGGGAAGATTTTCTGGATCGGAGACTCCAGGAGATGAACCGACGGATCGAAGAACTCTGCCACGCTCCCCCTGCTTATGGTGAGGATATTTGCACTGACCCTCCCTTTTCTCAAATGATCATGTAGGAACCGATCCCGCCAAACTTCAAACTCCCCCAGTTCGAAAGCTACGACGGGACTTCGGACCCAGTTGATCATTTGGAGGCCTTCCGGATGATGATGCTGCTTCATGGCGCACCCGACGCTATTCTATGCCGAGCCTTTCCATCCACCTTGAACGGAGCGATGAGAAACTGGTACTCGATGCTGAAGCCGGGTACCATCTTTTCTTTCGATCAGATGAGCCACCAATTTGTGGCCCATTTCGTCAGCAGCCGGTGCCCCCGAAAGGGTTCGGAGTCCCTCATTAATATCAAGTAGAGGGAGGGGGAGTCCATTCGGGCCTACATCAATCGTTTCAATATCGCAGTGCTGGAGGTCCGAAATTTGGACCAATCGATAGCAATGGCCGCTCTGAAGGGCGGCCTTCAGAAGAATGACCTTTTGTTCTCCCTGGAGAAGAAGTATCCCAGGGATTTTGCTGATTTGTTGGCTCAGGCTGAAGGGTACGCCCGAGCGGAGGAAGCCTTCAAAATGAAGGATGAGGAGACTGCGAGAGAGCGGCAGGCGGGAGACTCGAGTAAGCCCGCAGTCAAAAAAAGGCCGAGAGAAGCTCGGCCGCATTCTCGATCCCCTCCTGGGCACAAGCATGTCCATACTCCTCCCCGGGTATGTAGGCAGAGAAGTCCGGACCACGGAGTCCGGTGGGGTTCTCCAACGGGAAGATTCCGCAACTATGCCCCCCTCAATGTCTCGAAGACCCAGGTACTGATGGAGGTCAGGGAGCAGCTCCCTAGGCCAGAGAGGATGCGCACACACCCCGGGAAGCGCAACCCCAACAAGTTCTGTCTCTACCATCGCGACCACGGCCACGACACGGAGGAATGCAACCATCTTTGAGACGAGATCGAGGAGCTCATCCGATGAGGTCGACTCGACAGGTTCATTCGACGCCAGTCTGAGGGCAGAGAAGATCGTCAAGGGCCCTGCCGCAACCTAAACCGCCAAGGAGGGAGGAGCAGCTCGGAGATCAGCCTCCAATCGGGACCATCGACTCCATCACCGGAGGGCCTCAAGGAGGAGCAGACCTTCCACGACCATGGAACTCGAAAAACCTGTAAATGTACTACTCACGACTTTGCTTTGAATCAAAATTCCTTTCGACTTTGCATGTCTTTCCCTTTCGGCATGGACTTGTTACGATTGGGGGCGACCCCTTCAAATAATTAAAACAAGATCATGTTAGGAACAGGAGGAGAACCTCATCCTAACATGAGCAAAATGAAAGTCCGATTATTTTAAGGTCGGATCGGGGGAAAAGCCCATATAACGGCCCTTGAGTGCCCCCACAGTCATATTAGGGACAGGAGGAGAACCTCGTCCTAACATGAGCAAAGTCAAAGGCCCAGTTCTTTTAGATCGGATGGGGGGAGAGGCCCTTCAACGCCCTTACGCACCCCCATAGCCATGTTAGGGATAGGAGGAGAACCTCGTCCTAACATGAGCAAAGTCAAAGGCCCGGTTCTTTTAGACCGGATGGGGGGAGATGCCCTACAACACCCTTATACGCCCCCACGGCCACGTCAGGGACAGGAGGAGGACCTCGCCCTAATGTGAGCAAAGTCGAAGGCCCGATTCCTCTTAGATCGGATGGAGAGAGAGGCCAAACAGCACCCACATGTGCCCCCACAGCCTTGTTAGGGACAGGAGGAGAACCTCGCCCTAACATGAGCAAAGTCGAAGGCCCGGTTCCTTTAGACCGGATGGGGGGAGAGGCCCTTGTAACGATCCTTATGTGCCCCACAGCCCCGTTGGGAACAAGAGGGGAACTTTGTCCTAACCCGAACTGAGATCGACTACGTCAAGGACAGAGGGGGAACCTCGTCCTAATGATGACGAGGACCCGGTTGCCCAACGAAATTGGATAAGGGAAAAAGTCCCCTCAATGACACCTCTACACTTCTACGCGACCCCTTAAAAAGCAAGGGGAGGACCCTCACTCGAAAAGAGGAGGAAAATTGAAAAGGAAAGCGATGAATTACGCCGGCAGCAGACGAGAAACAAACCACACCAAAGACCTAAGGAATCTCATCCTGGTAAAGATGGGAAGTTCCTACCAAACATCTCCGATCTCTAAGAAGGCTCTTAACACGGGCCAAGAAAACAACGACACCTTCAAGGTAATGCGGAGTCTGGACCACCAAGCTCGAGCCTATGGCCACGAACGATAAGAAAAGCAAATCGGCGTGGCGACGATTGGGCACCTCCAGATGACATCGACGTCGGACTAGTCTTAAAGACAAAAGAAATTCGGCGGACGATAACTTAATACAACACACGGACAAGGTAACACAAAATCTCCTTTTCATTTCATTCACAAAATATACACTACAAAGCCTGGCAGGCTAAAGAAAGAAGAGCAAAACGACAAAAGCAAGACAAAACAACAAAAGAGAAAATGTATGCATGGAAAGACGGAAGGCCAAAAAGAGCCCTAGGGAAGCTCTGCTCCTTCCGACCTCGAATTATCTGCTTCACCCCTTATCCGGACTACCTCAGATTTTCAACTTCTTCTTCTAGCTCTCTCTTTTTCAGCAGCGCATCCTGGAGTGCCCGACGGAGTCACTGGCTTTCGTTCTCCACCTCTCGATGCCTCTTTCTCAGGACCTCGGATTCCACCTCTGCATCCTTGACGGCCTGCGCTCGCATGCCAGCTGGATCTTCAATTGCTGCAGCTCAACCGTCCTCTCCCCAAGGGCGACAGAAAGCCCTTCGGTAATTCTTCTTAGGGACTAGAGTTCATTGGAATCCCGAGAAGAAGCGAGCTGAGCCCTGTTAGCCAGCTGCCCTTGAAGATGGGCGACTTCGTCGGTCGCCACCCTGAGTCTCCCTCTATATTCATCCACCTGCCTGCGCCAGCCAGCCCGATGCACGTCATAGCTCACCTCGGCATCCTGAAGCTGCTGCTGAAGGTCGGAGACCTTCTTCGACTACTCTCGATCGCCGTCGGCCCGAGCCAAGAGCCGGATGAACTTTCCTCCAACTGGCCAATCCTCTCCTGTGCAGCTGACAGTTCCACCCTGAGAGAACTGATCTTGGCAGCTTGAGCCCAAATTCGATCGCTAACGCTCTTCTTGTGTTCCTCAAGCTCCTTCGCAAAGTCTGCCTTCCTCCGACTATACTCCATGATCCCCTTCACGTGGAGATTTCGAAAGCGGATGGCCTCCGAGGTGGCTTCAGAGTAACCCTCCCTTAACCTGCGAAGCTCGCCTTCCATCTTCTTTGACCTTTTTGTCAAATGAAGAACTTCCTTCTTCAGCCGCTGGATCATGGACTTCAGCGGAATCCCCTTGGGTAGGGGAAGTGCTTCGGCAGGACACTGCCATCGAGAGACAAAAGTGTCAAGGCGTGTCTCGTTGCAGAAAGAAAAACAAAAAGGGGGAAGGAAAAAGGAGAAGCCATCCACGATGAGAAATTCGACTTTATTGAGTGAATGTTTCTTAAAGACAAAAAGAAAAGGAAAAATTACAGTAAAAAAAAAATACAAGGTCGGAGGTCTCAGACCTCTGCGGTAGGAGTTGGGGAGCTCGGTGTCCCTGGAAGGGGGGCTACGGCAGCAGTAGCAGCAGGAGAGGGACCGGCCTCATCTTCAGACTCCTCGCCCAAGAAGCTGAGGTCGAGCTCAGAAAATTTTGGCCACTTTCTCCTAGCAGAGCTCGAACCCCTTGATGAATGCTTCTTGGCCGAATCGGACGTTTAGGTCCCTCATCTCTGCGGAGGCCTTGAACTCCTCCACCGCAAGACCCCTGGCCTCCGAGACCAGGACCGGAATCTGCTCCGCCAAATTGGCGACCTCGGCCTCCGCCTTTCTCACCGTCTCCTTCGAGGCCTGCTTCTCCTCCTCCCGGGCCTGCTTTTCTTTCTCTAGGGCCTCTTGGAGGGCAACTACTTCAGCGGCCTTTTCTTTGAGGCGAGCGACTTCGGCCCGACGATGCTCCTCTGCCTGGATGGCATCCCTCCTCGCCTGGTTCGTCGCCTCGATGTTGGCAAGGAGTTGGTGCCCAATCTGCAAGGGTGGCTGGGAAATCAGAGCAAGGGTCGGAAAGCCAATTAAATGAAAACTTGTTTACCTCGAGAAAGGACCCTAGGGAGTCCCAAACCCGCTGCTCAGGATCGGCGCGGTCAATCCTCTCGATGATTCAGGCAGAATGCAGCGTCGATCAACCGCTTGATCAAGTCCCTGTCATTGAAGGGATTCTCCGACTCTTCTTCGAAACCAAGAGACTCTTCAACGATGGCTCGATGGCTACTCCCCCTGCGGGCTACCGACTTCCTCCTCATCCCCCTCTCGACTCCGGGCACCTCCGTGGAACGGACCCCCAAAACGGAAGCCTGTTGCCCAGCTATGCAACCCAAGAGGGGGGGGTGAATTGGGTTTCTAAAAATTTTAGGCTTAATTAATTACTTATGACGAACAAAACAAAGACTTTAATTCAATATTAATTACCAAAAGTAGGAATGCAAGGATATAATAAAGAAATAAAGTGAAGCGATAAAGCACACCACAAACACAAGGATTTATAGTGGTTCGGTGCCAACCTTGCACCTACATCCACTCCCCAAGCTCCTACTTGGGAATTTCAATCCACTATACTTGTATTCAACCCGAATACAAAACGTCGGAAACTCCGACACTAGCTATCCCAAGCTAGTCTACTTATTTTCCGGGTACAAGTCAACCCAAAATACTCCATTTCAGGTTCGGATCAACCTTTCCTTGTTTTGGATATCCTCCAAAAACAAGAACAATTACTTACAAGAGTAAGAAAATTTAGAGCATAAATTAATACAATAACAGCTCCTTAAATGAGCGATTATAACAATAAAAATACTTTACTCAAATGAAGAATTCCCTTTTGTATTTTCTCAAGGTGGATGAACGCTTGAACGAATGCTTGAGAAGAGGATGATCGTTGATTGAAGATCTCTTGAAGGCTTTGAAAGATCTCTAGATCAAGGTTGAAACAATAGGCGTGACAAATCCTCTCTTTGAATGCTCTTGAATCTCTTTCACAATCTCTCATGTGGATTTTGGATCCTCTTTTCTTTTTCTCTCAAATATCTCGTTGATCACTTTTCGTATATTTTTGGATCCTCTCAATGAATTTGATATCTCATTTGATCTGCCGATTGATCTGTAATTTCTTTCACCATTTGAAACATTTTATAGCATTAGAAGCAAGAGAAAATATATTAGGCAGAAAAAGAGCCATTAGAGCATTTTTAGGAAGCATAAAAGGCAATTAAAACGGGCAAAAAACTAGTCGTTGCGGACGATTTCCATCGCAGGGGTCGACTCATGAGTCGACTCATGCTTCAGGAGTCGACTCATGAGTCGACTTCTGTTGCAAAGACCAGAATCATGAATTTCCGGATTTTTTGGCCCAAATCAGCAGAGGTCGACTCATGAGTCGACTCATGCCTTGTGGGTCGACTCATGAGTCGACTCACAGGTCGTGCCTAGCCAAAAATCCAGCATGCCATGAGAAATTTTTGCGTGCCAATCAGCTCATAGTGCCATGAGTTGACTCATGAGTTGACTCATGCACTTCAAACCTTCAGAACTTCAAAAATATAAGTCCAAAAATAATGAAATTTTCACCAATAATTTGCAAATCATTTGTTCTACCAAACGATACTATCAAATCAGGATTTTAGTGAAATTATGATTTTGCCCTTGAAGATCATAAGGACTTTTTCATTTTAAAATTATTTGTATCCCTTCAATCTGCTTTGTAATCATCAAAATCAATCTAGGAGCAACAATCTCCCCTTTTTGATGATGATAAAACATTTGAACAAAAATATTTATGTGAATCACTAATTTCAAAAGAATGCATTATAGGTGTATATGCTTGAAAAGAGTATGATTCTTTTGGCATGTAATATAAATGGTCATATACAAAAATAATTTGTCCATTTGCTTAAGGATTTGAAGATATGCTCATTTGATTATGTGATTTTGGTGTTAGAGCGGAAAACTTGTTTTTGTTATCAAATTGAGCTGTATTTTGAAAAATTCCATTCTCAATTGATTTTAGTTTTAGCATCAGAGCAAAAAAAAAAAACTTATGTGCTTAAAAAAAATTATGTGTGCCAAAGTATGTTTACGAGTTGATTTTGAAAGTGTATTAGCTCATTTTGAGTTTAAGATATATCAGAGCAAGAGAAAAGAAATAAATTTTTCAATGTATCAGAGCAAGAAAAATAATTTTTACAATGTTATCAGAAAAGATTTTACAATGTATCAGAGAAAATTTCACACTGTATCAGAGCAAATTTTATAATGTATCAGAGCAAGTTAAAAGAAATTTTAGGGTGTATCAGAGTAAGTTAAATTTCTTAAGATGTATCAAGGTAAATAAAATTTCAAAAGATGTATCAAGGTGAGCATATGTAAAGCATTGTACTTAGCATTGTATTTTTGATATTGTTCTTTAAATTTTCAATTTATTCATTAATTTCCCATAATTTGTAGTTTTGATTGCTTTTTCTTTAATTGCTCATAATTTTTCTTTAATTGCTCATAATTTATGGTTTTGCTTTTGATGGATAGCTTTTGTTTAATTTCTGTCTGATACCAAATTTTCAAATTTTTGTTTAATTTCTCAAATTTTTATTTAATTTCTCAAATTTTTGTTTAATTTCTCAATTTTTGTTTAATTTCTCAAATCTCAAATTTTTGTTTAATTTCTCCCCCTTTTTGACATCATCAAACATGGTTAACTCTTCTTTTTTTTTTTTTTTTTAAAACATTCTTTAATTTCTCCCCTTTTAGAGTTTATCACAGAAGTTTGCTCTCCCTTAATATAGCAATAATCAACAACAAACAATAACAAAGAGAAGACAATATTTCAACAAGGAGAATATACATAACCAAAATATGATCGATATCATTACAAAAGGTAGAAATATAAGTAAAAGATGATTCCATTAAAATCATAATTGTTTCAATACATAGTTCATATTATAAAAATCAACCAGCTAATTGTCAATACATGGCCCCAAAATACAGATCCTAGAACAAGATACTAACACTTAGGATCTAGTAATGATCAAGACAAGTCAAGGATCGGAGTCATCAGATATGGTATGAGAAGCTGATGGATCAGAAGTGCGTCCTCTACCCCGTCTGCCTCTGGCACGAGCAGGAGAGCGAGATGAACTGGGAGGCTGAGTACGCTGAGAGGCTAAGGATTGAATAGAAAGGGTGAGTCTGATAGAATCAAGTACGTTCAGTGCTCTGGAAACAGACTGTAGTAGAGCAGTGAACTGAGTGGTAGCATGCTCACTCGATCCTCGGATTTCTTTCCTCAGCAATTCATATCCACCTTCTAGTGCTCCTCTGAGCCTGCCAGCCTCTGCAGTGAGGTCTGTGACCTCAATAGTTGACTCCTGTGGCTTGGGATGGGCCAAAGCAAGGACTTGCCCCTGCAAGTCAAGAACTCTGCCAGTCAGTCTCCAGACTGTGTCCTCAAGCTGCTGTATCCTGATGGACTGATCTGATATCATTTGAAACACAGTGGAGATGTGGGGAGTAATGGTCTGATCAGAAGAGGTGGCTCCTGATGCAAAAGAAGTACTACTCCACTGGCTAGACAGCAAAGAAGCCACACGCTGTGATATATGCTCGATCTGATCGTCAGCCAGTCTGAACTCTGAATGAGGTGCTCTGCTCTCTGGCTGATACACTGGTGTGGGCATCCTAGTAAACTCTGAAGGGCCAGCCTCTGTATCAAGAATGAACTGGATAACTGGTGATGCTGCCCTGAAGTCATGAACAGGAGATGATGGACCTTCTTCTTCTACTCTGCCTTCAGTTCTGTCTTCAGTTCTATCTTCAATTCTCTCTTCAGTTCTCTCCTCAGCTCTCTCCTCAGCTCTCTCCTCAGATCCCTTGATCCAACCACCATCAGTCTTTGTAAATCCCATTCGGTGCAGGGTGTGTTGGTTGAAAGTGTCCACATGAGATAGCTTGGTAGGTGCCTCCCCCTCACAGCTAACTCCAAACCTCCTAAATACTCTAGTAAGGGCCATACCATAAGGCAAGTGTGCCTTGGATCTGTTCAAAGTTTCTCTCATGGCCTCTATCATAAGTGCAGGGAGGTTCAGGGGGTCTGAGTGATGACATGAAACATGATACATACATCTCTGCTGGAAAGTAAGTCATGTCTACCACTCCTAGGAAAGAAGAGCTTTGTTACCATCTGATGCAGGACCCTCATCTCAATGGACAAAATCTTTGCTTCCAATTTGTTTAAACTTCCTGAATAGGTTTCTCCTAGAATAATTCTGATCCCCTCTTCTTTAATTGGGAGTTCCATATATGAGTATCCTTCACTAGGCAACTGAAGTATTTCTCCCAATATCCTAGAATCCAAGCAGATATCAATTCCCTTAACTGTTGAAGTCACTGACCCACTTCCATAAAGTAGGTTCTGGTAGAATTCTCTAACTAGGTCAACATAGGTGACTTCCTTAAGGGAGCAGTAGAGTTTCCCATCCTTGGTTTTTAATCTTACTTGCAAAAGTAAAGCCCTCTTTCTCAAAGAACCAAAATCTATATTTTTTCCGGTTTCGACTTTTCTATCGGAAAGAGGATTCACACTGGGGCTTATGGAGGATTGAGAGGGACCTTGAGCAGGTACTGAAACTGGAGTGGGATCAGTGGAAGACTGAGCATGCCTTTTCTTTCGGACAATTTCTTCAGGCTCACGGATTGACTTTCTTCTTTGGGGAAGTTTCATCTTCGGAGCCATATTCAATTTAGTAGCAGTCAATGAGACTTGGAGGAGTGGAGGGATCACAAGAGAGTAAAGAAGGATTTTGGTGGAGAAAAGAAGTGGATTTTGGAAGTTTGGTAAAGTGCTAGGGCACGTTCCAACCGCGCCAAGCAATGCGAGAAAGCACAAAAAAATTCCTTTTCAAGGTGGCGATTTTTGGTGGAGAGGAGGAGGGAGAATTGCTTCAAATTTGATCCTTGGATTTGGAGCAAAAAGAGTTGGAGAAGATGGCTTTTGGAAGGAGGACGATGAGAAGATGAGTCGTCTCACAAACAGGGTTCCTTATAAAAACAATGAATCCGATGGAAGTTGGTGGATTTACAAGTTTGCCATTGAGTCGACTCATGGGGGTCGACTCATGAAGTTCAGAAAATCAGAAAAAATATGAATAAATTCCAGAAAAATTTGAAATTTTGGGAGAAGGAATTTTGCTCAATGATAAGTTTTTAGAATGATAAACTTGAGCTTTTGGGACCAGGGTAGATGTTGGAAATTGAGCTCTAAGAATATTTGACATCAATTCTTGGAAAATTGAGAGAAAATTTAGGCATATGGATCTAGAATTCCTAGATTTCTCCTAATTTCACAGAATCTATCCTCACTAAGGGCCTTTGTAAAGATATCAGCTAATTGATTTTCAGTGTAAACATATTCAAGAATTATATTTTTTTTTGAACATGTTCTCTTATAAAATGATGTCTTATTTCAATATGTTTGGATCTTGAGTGTTGAATTGGATTTTTAGATAGATTTATGGCACTTGTGTTGTCACATCTTATTGGTGTTTCATTAAGTTTGATTCCAAAGTCTTTGAGTTGTTGCTTAATCCACAAGATTTGAGCACAACAACTTCCGGCTGCAATGTATTCGGCCTCAGCCGTAGACAGTGCCACCGAATTTTGTTTCTTGCTAAACCATGAGATTAGGTTAACTCCAAGAAATTGGCAAGTTCCACTTGTGCTTTTTCTATCTAATTTACATCCAGCAAAATTAGCATCTGAATATCCTAATAAATTAATTTGTGAGTGCTTAGAGTACCATAACCTTAGAGTTTGAGTACCATTTAAGTATCTAAGGATTCTTTTAACAGCATTCAAATGAGATTCTTTAGGATTAGATTGATATCTAGCACATAAACAAACACTAAACATGATATCAGGCCTACTTGCAGTTAAATATAATAATGAGCCAATCATACCTCTATAGTATTTTAAGTCTACACATTTACCTTCATCATCCTTGTCAAGCTTACATGAGGGACTCATTGGTGTGCCAATTGGTTTGCAGTTCTCCATTCCAAATCTTTTGAGTAGTTCCTTGGTGTACTTGCTTTGGGTGATGGAGATTCCCTCTTTTGATTGTTTGATTTGGAGTCCGAGGAAGAAGGTGAGTTCTCCCATCATGCTCATCTCGAACTCCCCTGCATAAGCTTAGCAAAGTCTTGACAAAGGGATTCATTAGTAGACCCAAAAATTATGTCATCAACATAAATTTGTATAATTAGCATATCATTTTGATTTCTTTTAATAAATAGGGTTGTATCTACATTACCTCTTGAAAAATCATTATTTAGTAGAAATTTGCTTAGCCTTTCATACCATGCTCTAGGTGCTTGTTTTAATCCATATAAAGCTTTATTTAATCTAAAGACATGATTAGGAAAAGCATGATTTTCAAATCCAGGGGGTTGTTCTACATATACTTCTTCAGAGATATATCCATTTAAAAATATACTTTTAACATCCATTTGAAATAATTTGAATTTCATAAAGCAAGCATATGCAAGTAGAAGTCTAATAGCTTCTAATCTAGCAACAGGTGCAAAGGTTTCATCAAAATCAGTTCCTTCTTCTTGATTATATCCCTTAGCAACCAGTCTTGCTTTATTTCT
>NC_026003.2:51136615-51151913 GCF_000442705.2 Elaeis guineensis
ATGTGTCCCAAAAAGCCAATCGTCAAGCTGTTGACGGTTGAGCAACCAAGTATTGTAATTGATTTGTTAATAAATAAAATATATTTGACATTTTCATCATAAGCTTTCATCTTCTAATGAACTCCGTTGTTTGATGAAGTCCTTAGGACTATTTAGATTCGATAAAGAGAGGATTTATCGATTAATCCTTAAAACAGTTCACGACCAAATGATAGGCTGTTAATAAGGACAACAGCTTCTATCGAGCATAGGTCGCTATAGGCCATATGGGTTGGTTGTCCTCTTAACCAAGGAGTGTGGAGACACTGGTATGGCATACAGGTGAGATGTAAGGGTACATCATCATTGAACGTGACCAACTCCAGAGTATTCTGCTGTCGAGAATGTCTCTGATGGGATATAGGTATAAGTGTCCTTAGACCTGAGATCGCCTCAGTGACTTGCAAGCAACTCACTGTGCTTTGGTACTGGACTAACTGAATTTCTAATTCAGGGACAGAAGGCTTCTGGGCACAGTCAAGTACTTACGAAGTCAGAGTGTGATCGAGATGGGATTGACCACTCCAAGAGTTGAAGAAGAATGAGTCGCTGTATTTCAATTTAGCAAAACCTTGGCCAGGGTAATCCATCAGATGGATTTGATATTTTGAAATACAATGTGGACAACCTGATCAGAGTTGACAGTTGAGCTCTGGGGTGTCTTATGATCATTTTGGTCAAGGGGATGAATTATATGAAAACTATATCCACATGGGTTCTAAGGATGTTGTTCTACACATTCGACCTATCCGGTCGTCGGGTACCATTGCTAGATGGTCACTTCGATTGGTATAGGAATTTATTCCTATGCTACCGGCTTAGGTTCGGACCTATGAGGTCACACACATTAGAGTTCATGATCCGATCAGATGGTTGATCAATGATTAAGAATCATTCTAGGATTAAATGATCAATACGATTGACATTTAACCCAGTGCAAGTGTTGCAGGAGGATCGATTAGCAATTCGATTGCTAATTGGCTTAATTTGATTAAGCCAATGGGCTGAGATTAAGTCTAATTAAATATGATTTAATTAGATTTGATTTGGGCTTGATTGGATCAAGTCCAATTGGTTTATTGGATAAGCCAAGTGCAAGGAAAAAACTAGTCCTAGTTCAACTAGGACTTGGATCAATCTAATTTCTAATTTGATTAGAAAATTAAATCAGATTTAAATCTAATTTAATATGATTAAATTAGATTCTTAATTGGGTTAAGACCTATTTTAATTGGGTTGATCTAATTTTAATTTGATTTGGTTTGGGAAACCAAATGAAAACAAGTCATAAGACAGAATCCTAGTAAGACTAGGATTCCACCTTGCGCCACATAAGCCTTCTCCACGCCCTCTCTCTTAATTCAATGCCAATCTCCACTTATTTTGTGCGACAAAAGCCCTCTCCCTGATCTCTCCCACGTTCACAAAAGGTCTCCTCTCTTCTTTCTTACATGGAAGTGGTTTGGATCAAATCTAAAAGGAATAAGTTTGGATTTTGAATTCTATGAGATAGAGTTTTAGAAATCCAAAACTCTTTCAATTTTGCACCAAATTTATCCAAATTTTTTTTGGAATTTTGTGGCTTTTAGGGTTTACATTGTGTACCCTTTTTTAGTGATCTATGCATGAAAATATGAAGGAGGTGCTCAAGAGTTGGGCATCCCTTAACTTGCCATGTTTGGATAAGCTTTGACTAGGTGTTTGACCTAGACAAGGACTCTATCATATCTCTCTATATAAGACGAGTTTATTCATAAAATTTTAAGTGAAGTGAGAGATATGAGATACATTTGTGCCATCCAAAAATCAAAGAAAAATACCTTTGGGTCGTGGAGATATAAAAGATGCAAGTTTGGGTATCTAGAGAGAAAACGTGAAGAAGAAGAGGGTCTTCTTCTTGAGTTTTTGTTTTCATATCTTTCCTCCCTCCATCTTGAGTTTCTTGAGAGTGTCTCAGATCTGAAACTCCTCCTTCTACTTTTCATCTTTGGAAGAGTCCAAATCAAGAAGAAGGAGGTACCTGATCAACCATCAAAGAAGGATCAGCGCAGTACTAGCATACTGTGCTGATTTCCTGAAGCAGGACTTCTGATCGAGATTCGTGGGCTCGTGTGGACAACTCCTAGAGGCCGGAAGCATGTGCGGCTTGCAACATCATCCTCAAACCCAGATCAGCAAGGTTAGAACGTCTAACTTGCAAGGTAATAGATCTGATCTATTGTTTAATACATACATTAGATGTAGTATAGAAACATGTTGATATGCTCAACATGTAGTTCATGCTATATTTATATATTTTAATTTCTGATTTAATGCCATATAATAATCATGTAATAGGATCTTAGATCTAAAGATTCTTTGATTTTAAAAAATAAATTTTAATTTATTTTAGTCTTCCGCTGTATGATCTTGAAAAAGTTTCAAGATCTAACCCTGAAACCCTAGATCTGGTTCCTACAATTGGTATCAGAGCCTAGGTTCTTTATTACATGATTATTTATACATGCTTAGATTATTTTTTAGATTAGATCTAATTTATAATCTGATTATTAAATCTGAAATTAAAATTTTCGATCAATCACAAACTGCAAGGTTGTCCTGCTGTAAGGTTTACCCCTTACAGTGCAAAGGTTGTCCTAGTTTGTGTAGATCTATCTTTAATCATAAATTTGTTAGATATGATCTAGATTAAATTTATGATTTATTAGATTTAAAAGATGTTTAAATCTGAAATAAAATCTCTTTGTTAATAATTTTTATGCAAAGAAATTATTTAAAGTTGAAATTATTTCAAATACATGAACCTGTTTAGATTAGATCTAAAGTAGTTTCATGTTTATTTCACTTGCATCTTGATTATGAATCAAACATGCAATATGATTGGTAGAATCATATTGTAAAATTATTTTACAAATATAAAATTATTTTTTTTGAAAAGCCAAACCCAACCCTCAGCCCAAAACTTAATTAAGAATTAAGAAGTTGTTTGATTAGGTTCTAGGATTGTGAATTGAAGAACCTAAGACACAAATCATAACACATTGGGTTAATGGGTTAGTGGGAATTAGGTCCATTAATTGGGTTAGACCTATGGTTAGATTAAAGATGGACTTAATTAGAGAATTGACTAAATCTAATCAATTGTTGTCTTAGATTAGGTCAAGGATTCTCTAGATCAATTACAATAGTTGTAGTTGGTCAAGTCCATGTCTTTAACGAGAACCAAATGGACTTGATTTTTGGCTAAGCGGTCTAGCACGAACTGTTAGGTTGATCTAATCGAAACTAATTAAACCAGTTGGTGTCTAAGGTAAACCAGACCGGTGGTTTTTAATTGGGAGCCCGCTTACCTGGCCATTTCTGATGGTGTCTAAGGCAAGCTTTGGCAGACCCTCCCACTGATCGAACTTACCTGGCCTCTTGATGAAATTATGTTTTGATCGGATCACTTGACTATTCAAGCTGACCCATGTCAGCTAGGTAAATCAGTGTGACTGATTTAGGTGCTCCTAGACCAGCCCCTTTAATGGTCTCCCTTAAGCTGACTTGATGAAGCCAGTGGGAGGATCATGATAAGCTGGTTCATCTGACCTCATCCTCTATATTATTTAAATCCTCTAAAATTATTAGGTCCTTAAAATGACAAAGTTATGGAGATAACTGAGTCATAGCCTCCCATTAAGGTGTTTGATAATGAGTCCATGAACTCAATAATCATTGCAGACCCAAAGGCCTGGTGCTTGTTGACTAATGGAATTATCACTCATCATATGATGACTTGGAAGTATCTCTCTAATGGTGGTTAGGTGAGCCAACCAAAGTTGGACTTAATCATTCGTTGGTTAGATACACCAAGTATGATCATGTTAATGGTTGGACCTAACTGGATCCTTACAGTGGAGGCCAAAGCCTACTGATTAGGTTTCTGGGGCAAAATTAAAATTACTAAAAATTGTTTAGAGAAATAATTGGTTATGAACCTACCCTTAGATGTACATGGGTTGGCCAACCAAAGTTGGGCTTGTGTGCAGTCTAAGTGGATTCTAGTACCCGCTAAGGAATTAGGGTAATTCCTCGAATTGAAGGTAGAGGCTACCAATTCGAATAAAATAGTGGGAGAAACCTTTTGATTAAAGTCCAAATCTTTAGGTTTAATGAATCAATTACTAATTAGGTTATGGTTCTCCTTTGTGCAAATATGGCCACTTTCCTATCGCTCCGATCATTGTTGGACAATGATAAGTTGGTGGGACCCAACTTCGGTAGCTGGTACCGAAAGTTGAAGATAGTCCTGGAGCATGAACGGATCCTATATGTGATAATGGATCCTGCACCTGAGGAGTTAGCTAGCAATGCATGTGGAACAGTCAGAGACACTTACCAGAAGTGGCTCAGTGACTGGACCATGGTGTGCTGTATCATGCTGGCTGCCATGAGCGACGAGTTCAGTCGCAGATTCGAGATGAGTCAGCCAAAGGACATGCTTCAAGTGTTGAAGGATGCCTTTGGCACACCCGATGACGTGGAGAGGCACAAGACTAGTTGTGCCATCTTCAACGCCAAAATGCGGGATGGTGCCTCTGTCACTGATCATGTATTGTACATGATCGAGCTGATGAAACGATTGAGCAAGCTCGGCTTTCCCTTGCATGAGCAGCTTGGGAAAGATGCAATACTGAACTCGCTGCCCAAGTCTTATCTCCCATTCCTCACTCATTATAGAATGACAAAGCCTGAAGAGAACTACCATGGGTTACTGGGGTTGCTTCAGAACTTTGAGAAGGATCACCAACTCCTCAAGGAGTCGGTGAACTCAGTGGGAGGTTCGTCTTCTGGTTTTCGACCCTTTGAGAAAGGAAAGAAGAACAAGAAGAAGAAAGTGAAGAAGGTGCAAGTTCAGGCTAGGACATTAGTGCAGAGCCAGACCAAAAAGATCAAGCTTGATAAGAGTCTATTCTACTGGCAAGCACCCTAGATTAGATAGTGTGTCAGATATCTACTTATGGCATTGGAGGCTAGGTCATATAAACAAGAACAGAATAAACAGGTTGACTCAAGAGGGAATCCTCAAAGTCAGTGATTGTGAATCACTTCCAACCAGTGAGTTCTATCTTCTTGGTAAAATGACCAAGTCACCTTTTACTGAAAAAGATGAGAGAGCTACTGAGCTCTTGGGCCTAGTACATACTGATGTATGCGGGCCCATGAGCACCAGTGCTAGAGGTGGATATTTCTACTTCATAGCTTTCACGGATGACCTATCCCAATATGGATATGTCTATCTGATGAAACATAAGTCGGATTCATTTGAAATGTTCAAACGATTCCAAAGTGAAGTAGAAAAACAAACTGGAAAGAGTATTAAAACTCTTCGATCTGATCGAGGAGGAGAATACCTTTCTAGTGAGTTTCTCACATATCTAGGAGAGAATGAGATTCTCTCCCAATGGACTCCTCCAGGAACACCATAGCATAATGGTGTGTTTGAAAGGAGGAATCGGACTTTGTTAGACATGGTCCGATCCATGATGGGTTTTTGCTAGCTTGCTGATATCCTTCTGGGGATATGCACTCGAATCGGTCTGTTATCTGTTAAATAGGATTCCAAGTAAGTCTGTAATTAAGACTCCATATGAGATATGGACGGGACGTAAGCCAGCACTTTCACACCTTAGGGTCAGGGGGTGCCCGGCCTATATCAAACAATTAGTCACAGACAAACTTGGACCTAGGTCTGACAAATGCTCATTCATAGGGTACCCCAAAGAGATAAAAGGATATTTTTTCTACCATGCTGATGAACAAAAGGTGTTCGTCAGCCTTAAGGCAATCTTTTTAGAAAAGGAGTTCCTTGGTGAAGGAACCGTTGCTTCTAAGATTGAACTTGATGAAGTTCAACAGGTAGAAGGACCGACACCAATAGCTGAACCTGAGTCTGATATGATTAGATCATATCTAGAGCCCAATATACCTGCACCATTAAGGCGATCTGGTAGAGTACCGCATCAACCGGACAGATACTATGGTTTCTTGGTCCGGGACGGAGATCCCATCGAACTTGATGAGAATAATGAGGATCCGATCACCTATATGGATTCAATGCAGAGACCTGATTCTGAGAAATGGCTTGAAGACATGAAATCCAAAATGGAGTCCATGAAGGTCAACGATGTATGGACATTGGTTGACCCACCTGAAGGGGTTAAACCCATTGGGTGTAAATGGATCTTCAAAAGGAAGAGGGGCGCAGACGGAAAGGTGGAGACCTATAAAGCCCGTTTGGTTGCCAAGGGGTATCGTCAACGTTATGGTATTGACTATGATGAGACATTTTCTCCTGTGGCAATGCTCAAATCCATTCGGATAATGCTTGTAATAGCTGCCCATCTGGATTATGAGATCTAGCAGATGGATGTAAAGACAGCTTTCCTGAATGGAGAGCTGACCGAAGAGGTGTATATGATACAACCTGAGGGATTTACATCCACAGATGAGTCCAAGGTGTGCAAGCTTCAGAGATCCATTTATGGATTGAAGCAAGCTTCTCGGAGTTGGAACATGTGTTTTGATAAGGTGATCAAAACGTATGGCTTCATTAAGAATGGAGAAGAGCCCTGCATCTATAAATGGGCAAATGGTCCAGTTGTGGTATTCCTTATCTTGTACGTGGATGACATTCTCTTAATCGAGAATGACATCCTCGCACTACAGAGAATAAAAGTTTGGTTGTCATTACAGTTCTCCATGAAGGACTTGGGTGAAGCATCCTACATCCTAGGGATGAAGATCTATAGGGATAGATCTAAAAGGATGCTTGGGTTATCCCAGTCCATGTACATAGACACTGTGCTGAAGAGGTTCAGCATAGAGAATTCCAAGAAGGGCTATCTATCGATAGGCCATGGAATTTTTCTCTCTAAGAAGGGTTGTCCGACAACTCCTGAAGAGAGAGAGCGTATGAGTAGAGTCCCATATGCTTCAGCCGTGGGATCTATCATGTACGCCATGACATGTACAAGACCAGATGTGGCATACTCACTAGGAGTAGTGAGTAGATACCAATCTGATCCTGGAGAAAACCACTAGAAAGTGGTTAAAGCCATCCTTAAGTATTTGAGAAATACTAAGGACCAATGGTTGGTTTATGGCGAGTTAGATCTGAAACTTGTGGGGTTCACAGACTCCAGCTTCCAATCTGACCATGATGACAGCAGGAGTGTGTCGGGTTATATCTTTACTCTGAATGGTGGAGCCATCTGCTGGAAGAGTTCCAAGCAGCATACTGTGGCAGACTCTATTTGTGAAGCGGAGTATATCGCAGCATCAGATGCCGCGAAGGAAGCTGTGTGGCTGAGGAAATTCATCAACGAGCTCGGAGTAGCACCCTCCCTCGATGGTCCAGTCTTGCTCTACTGTGACAGCACTGGTGCCATAGCTCAGGTGAAGGAACCCAAAGCACATCAGCGGACGAAGCACATCTTGCACCGCTTCCACCTGGTCCGAAAGATCATGGATCGAGGTGATGTTGACCTTCAGAAGATCGACGGAAAGGAGAACCTAGCCGACCCCTTCACTAAAGCCCTGGCAATAAAGGAGTTCGACAACCACAAGTCGAAGATGGGTATTAGATACTGTGCCGAGTGGCTTTAGGACAAGTGGGAGTTGTTGGGAAATGTGTCCCAAAAAGCCAATCGTCAAGCTGTTGACGGTTGAGCAACCAAGTATTGTAATTGATTTGTTAATAAATAAAATATATTTGGCATTTTCATCATAAGCTTTCATCTTCTAATGAACTCTGTTGTTATGATGAAGTCCTTAGGACTATTTAGATTCGATAAAGAGAGGATTTATCGATTAGTCCTTAAAATAGTTCACGACCAAATGATAGGCTGTTAATAAGGACAACAGCTTCTATCGAGCATAGGTCGCTATAGGCCATATGGGTTGGTTGTCCTCTTAACCAAGGAGTGTGGAGACACTGGTATGGCATACAGGTGAGATGTAAGGGTACATCATCATTGAACGTGACCAACTCCAGAGTATTCTGCTGTCGAGAATGTCTCTGATGGGATATAGGTATAAGTGTCCCTTAGACCAGAGATCGCCTCAGTGACTTGCAAGCAACTCACTGTGCTTTGGTACTGGACTAACTGAATTTCTAATTCAGGGACGGAAGGCTTCTGGGCACAGTCAAGTACTTGCGAAGTCAGAGTGTGATCGAGATGGGATTGACCACTCCAAGAGTTGAAGAAGAATGAGTCGCTGTATTTCAATTTAGCAAAACCTTGGCCAGGGTAATCCATAAGATGGATTTGATATTTTGAAATACAATGTGGACAACCTGATCAGAGTTGACAGTTGAGCTCTGGGGTGTCCTATGATCATTTTGGTCAAGGGGATGAATTATATGAAAACTATATCCGCATGGGTTCTAAGGATGTTGTTCTACACATTCGACCTATCCGGTCGTCGGGTACCATTGCTAGATGGTCACTTCGATTGGTATAGGAATTTATTCCTATGCTACCGGCTTAGGTTCAGACCTATGAGGTTACACATATTAGAGTTCATGATCCGATCAGATGGTTGATCAACGATTAAGAATCATTCTAGGATTAAATGATCAATACGATTGACATTTAACCTAGTGCAAGTGTTGCAGGAGGATCAATTAGCAATTCGATTGCTAATAGGCTTAATTTGATTAAGCCAATGGGCTGAGATTAAGTCTAATTAAATATGATTTAATTAGATTTGATTTGGGCTTGATTGGATCAAGTCCAATTGGTTTATTGGATAAGCCAAGTGCAAGAAAAAACTAGTCCTAGTTCAACTAGGACTTGGGTCAATCTAATTTCTAATTTGATTAGAAAATTAAATCAGATTTCAATCTAATTTAATATGATTAAATTAGGTTCTTAATTAGGTTAAGATCTATTTTAATTGGGTTGATCTAATTTTGATTTGATGTGGTTTGAGAAACCAAATTAAAACAAGTCATAAGACAGAATCCTAGTAAGACTAGGATTCCACCTTGCGCCACATAAGCCTTCTCCACGCCCTCTTTCTTAATTCAACGCCAATCTCCACTTATTTTGTACGACAAAAGCTCTCTCCCTGATCTCTCCCACATTCACAAAAGGTCTCCTCTCTTCTTTCTTACATGGAAGGTGGTTTGGATCAAATCTAAAAGGAATAAGTTTGGATTTCGAATTCTATGAGATAGAGTTTTAGAAATCCAAAACTCTTTCAATTTTGCACCAAATTTATCCAAATTTTTTTTGGAATTTTCATAGCTTTTAGGGTTTACATTGTGCACCCTTTTCTGGTAATCCATGCATGAAAATATGAAGGAGGTGCTCAAGAGTTGGGCGTCCCTTAACTTGCCATGTTTGGATAAGCCTTGACTAGGTGTTTGACCTAGATAAGGACTCTATCATATCTCTCTATATAAGATGATTTTCTTCATAAAATTTTAGATGAAGTTAGAGATATGAGAGACCTTTGTTCCATCCAAAAATTAGAGAGAAATACCTTTGGGTCGTGGAGATATAAAAGATGCAAGTTTGGGTGTCTAGAGAGAAAAACGTGAAGAAGAAGAGGGTCTTCTTCTTGGGTTTTTGTTTTCATATCTTTTCTCCCTCCATCTTGAGTTTTCTGAGAGTGTCTCAGATCTGAAACTCTTCCTTCTACTTTTCATCTTTGGAAGAGTCCAAATCAAGAAGAAGGAGGCACCTGATCAACCATCAAAGAAGGATCAGTGCAGTACTAGCATACTGTGCTGATTTCCTGAAGCAGGACTTCTGATCGAGATTTGTGGGCTCGTGTGGACGACTCCTAGAGGCCGGATGCATGTGCGGCTTGCAACATCATCCTCAAGCCCAGATCAGCAAGGTTAGAATGTCTAACTTGCAAGGTAATAGATCTGATCTATTGTTTAATACATACATTAGATGTAGTATAGAAACATGTTGATATGATCAACATGTAGTTCATGCTATATTTATATATTTTAATTTCTGATTTAATGCCATGTAACAATCATGTAATAGGATCTTAGATCTAGGGATTCTCTGGTTTTAAAAAATAAATTTTGATTTATTTTAGTCTTCCGCTATATGATCTTGAAAAAGTTTCAAGATCTAACCCTGAAACCCTAGATCTGGTTCCTACACAGACTTCGTCCGGACTCCTACGGGAGCCGAACTCCGCCCACGACTCCAGTTGCAGGTAGACTTCTTCCGGACTCCTAAGGGAGCCAGACTTCGCCTCAGACTTTGAATGCAGGTAGACTCTGCCCGGACTCCTATGGGAGCCGAACCCCGTCCCAAACTCCGGCTGCAGGAAGACTCTGCCCGGACTCCTACAGGAGCCGGACCTCGTCCCCAACTCCGACTGCAGGAAGACTCTGCCCGGACTCCTATGGGAGCCGGACCTCATCCACAACTCCGGCTGCAGGCAGACTTCGTCCGGACTCCTATTGGAGCTGGACTCCGCCCACAACTCTGGTTGCAGGTAGACTTCGTCCGGACTCCTAAGGGAGCCAGACTTCGCCCCTGACTTTGATTGCAGGTATACTCTGCTCGGACTCCAACGGGAGCTGGACCTCATCCCCGACTCTGACTGCAGGCAGACTTCATTCGGACTCCTACGGGAGCCAGACTCCGCCCATGACTCCAGTTGCAGGTAGACTTCATCCGGACTCCTAAGGGAGCCAGACTTCGCCTCTGACCTTGATTGCAGTTAGACTCTGCCCGGACTCCTACGGGAGCCAGACCTCATCCCCAACTCTGGCTGCAGGAAGACTCTGCCCGGATACCTATGGAAGCTGGACCTCATCCCCAACTCCGGCTGTGGGAAGACTCTGCCCAGACTCCTACGGGAGTCAGACCTCATCCCCGACTCCGGCTGCAGGCAGACTTCGTCCGGACTCCACCCACGACTCCAGTTGCAGGTAGACTTCGTCCGAACTCCTAAGGGAGCCAGACTTTGCCCGTGACTATGATTGTAGGTATACTCTGCCTGGACTCCAACGGGAGCCGGATTTCATCCCCGACTCCAGCTGCAGGCAGACTTCGTTCGGACTGCTACGGGAGCCGGACTCCGCCCACGACTTCAGTTGCAGGTAGACTTCGTCCGGACTCCTAAGGGAGCCGAACTTCGGCTCTGACTTTGATTGCAGGTAGACTCTGCCCGAACTCCTATGGGAGCCGGACCTCGTCCCCAACTCTGGCTGCAGGTAGACTCTGCCCGAACTCCTATGGGAGCCGGACCTCGTCCCCAACTCCGGCTGCAGGAAGACTCTGCCCGGACTCCTACAGGTAGACTTCATCCGAAATCCTAAGGGAGCCAGACTTCGCCCCTCACTATGATTGCAGGTATGCTCTGCCCGGACTCCAACGGGAGCCGGACCTCATCCCTGACTCTGGCAGCAGGCAGACTTCGTTCGGACTGCTACGAAAGCCGGACTCCGCCCACGACTCCAGTTGCAGGTAGACTTCATCCGGACTCATAAGGGAGTCGGACTTCGCCTCTGACTTTGATTGCAGGTAGACTCTGCCCGGACTCCTACGGGAGCCGGACCTCATCCCCAACTCCGGATGTGGGAAGACTCTACCCAGACTCCTACGGGAGCCAGACCTCGTCCCCAACTCTGGCTGCGGGAAGACTCTGCCTGGACTCCTACAGGAGCCGGACCTCGTCCCCGACTCAGACTGCAGGCAGACTTCGTCCGAACTCCTACAGGAGCCAGACTCCGCACATGACTCCAGTTGCAGGTAGACTTCGTCCGGACTCCTAAGGGAGCCAGACTTCGCCCCTGACTTTGATTGCAGGTATACTCTACCCGGACTCCAATGGGAGCCGGACCTCGTCCCCGACTCCGGCTACAGGCAGACTTCGTTCGGACTGCTACGGGAGCCGGACTCCACCCATGACTCCAGTTGCAGGTAGACTTCGTCCGGATTCCTAAGGGAGCCGGACTTCGCCTCTGACTTTGATTTCAGGTAGACTCCGCCCGGACTCCTACGGGAGCCGGACCTCGTCCCCCACTTCAGTTGCAGGAAGACTCTGCCCGGACTCCTACGGGAGCCGGACCTCATCCCCGACTCCGACTACGGAAAGACTCTGCCCGGACTCCTACGGGAGCCGGACCTCATCCCCGACTCCGGCTGCAGGCAGACTTCGTCCAAACTCCTACGAAAGCCAGACTCCGCCCATAACTCCAGTTGCATGTAGACTTCGTCCGGACTCCTAAGGAAGCCGGACTTTGCCCCTGACTTTGATTGCAGGTATACTCTGCCCAGACTCCAACGGGAGCCGAACCTCGTCCCTGACTCTGGCTCCAGGAATACTTCGTTTGGACTGCTTCGGGAGCCTGACTCCGCCCATGACTCCAGTTGCAAGAAGACTTCGTCCGGACTGCTAAGGGAGCCGGACTTTGCCTCTGACTTTGATTGCAGGTAGACTCTGCCCGGACTCTTATGGGAGCCAGACCTCGTCCCCAACTCCGGCTGCGGGAAGACTATGCCCGGACTCCTACGGGAGTCGGACCCCGTCCCTAACTCCGACTGCAGGAAGACTCTGCCTGGACTCCTACGGGAGCCGGACCTCATCCCGACTCCGGCTGCAGGCAGACTTCGTCCAGACTCCTACGGGAGCCGGACTCCACCCACGACTCCAGTTGCTGGTAGACTTCGTCCGGACTCCTATGGGAGCCGGACTTCGCCTCTGACTTTGATTGCAGGTAGACCCTGCCCGGACTCCTACGGGAGCCGGACCTCATCCCCAATTCCGGCTGTGGGAAGACTCTGCATGGACTCCTATAGGAGCCGGACCTCGTCCCCAACTCCGGCTGCGGGAAGACTCTGCCTGGACTCCTACGGGAGCCGGATCTCATCCCCGACTCCGACTGCAGGCAGACTTCATCCGGACTCCTACGGGAGCCAGACTCCGCCCACGACTCCAGTTGCAGGTAGACTTCGTCCGGACTCCTAAGGGAGCCGGACTTCGCCTCTGACTTTGGTTGCAGGTAGACTCAGCCCGGACTCCTGCGGGAGCCGAACCTCGTCCCTAACTCCGACTGCAGGAAGACTCTGCCCGGACTCCTACGAAACCAGACCTCATCCGCAACTACGATTGCGGGAAGGCTCTGCCCGGACTCTTACGGGAGTCGGACCTCGTCCCCGACTCCGGCTGCAGGCAGACTTCGTCCGGACTCCTATTGGAGCCAGACTCCGCCCATGACTCCAGTTGCAGCTAGACTTCGTCCGGACTCCTAAGGGAGCCAAACTTCGCCCCTGACTTTGATTGCAGGTATACTCTACCCGGACTCCAATGGGAGCCAGACCTCATCCCCGACTCTGGCTGCAGGCAGACTTCATTCGGACTGCTACGGGAGCCAGACTCCGCCCACGACTCCAGTTGCAGGTAGACTTCATCCGGGCTCCTAAGGAAGCCGGACTTCGCCTCTGACTTTGATTGCAGGTAGACTCTGTCCAGACTCCTATGGGAGCCAAACCTCATCCCCAACTCTAGCTGCGAGAAGACTCTGCCCAGACTCCTATGGGAGCCGGACCTCGTCCCCAACTCCGGCTGCGGGAAGACTCTGCCCGGACTCCTACGGGAGCCGGACTCATCCCCGACTGCGGCTGCAGGCAGACTTCGTCCGGACTCCTACGGGAGTCGGACTACACCCACGACTCCAGTTGCAGGTAGACTTCGTCTGGATTCCTAAGGGAGCCAGACTTTGCCTCTCACTTTGATTGCAGGTAGACTTTGCTCGGACTCCTATGGGAGCCGGACCTCATCCCCAACTACGGTTGCAGGAAGACTTTGCACGGACTCCTACGGGAGTCGGACGTCGTCCCCAACTCCGACTGCGGGAAGACTCTGCCCGGACTCCTACAGGAGCCGGAACTCATCCCCGACTCCGGCTGCAGGCAGACTTCGTCCGGACACCTACGGGAGCCGGACTCCGCCCATGACTCCAGTTGCTGGTAGACTTCGTCCGGACTCCTAAGGGAGCCGGACTTCGCCCCTGACTTTGATTGCAGGTATACTCTGCCCAGACTCCAATAGGAGTCGGACCTCATCCCCGACTCCGACTGCAAGCAAACTTCGTCCAGACTCCTACGGGAGCCGGACTCCGCCCACGACTCTTGTTGCAGGTAGACTTCGTTCGGACTCCTAAGGGACCTAGACTTCGCCTCTGACTTTGATTGCAGGTAGACTCTGCCCGGACTCCTATGGGAGCCGGACCTCATCCCCAACTCTGGCTGCAGGAAGACTCTGCCCGAACTCCTACGGGAGCTGGACCTCGTCACCAACTCTGACTGTAGGAAGACTCTACCCGGACTACTATGGGAGCCGGACCTCGTCCCCGACTCCGGCTGCAGGCAGACTTCGTCCGGACTCCTACGGGAGCCGGACTCTGCCCACGACTCCAGTTGCAGGTAGACTTCATCCAGACTCCTAAGGGAGCCGGACTTCGACCCTGACTATGATTGCAGGTATACTCTGCCCGGACTCCAATGGGAGCCGGACCTCATCCCCGACTCTGGCTGCAGGCAGACTTCGTTCGGACAGCTACGGGAGCCAGACTCCGCCCACGACACCAGTTGCAGGTAGACTTCGTCCAGACTCCTAAGGGAGCCAGACTTCGCCTTTGACTTTGATTGCAGGTAGACTCTGCCCGGACTCCTACGGGAGCCGGACCTCGTCCCCAACTCCGACTGCGGGAAGACTCTGCCCAGACTCCTACGGGAGCTGGACCTCATCCCCAACACTGGCTGTGGGAAGACTCTGCCCGGACTCCTACGGGAGCCAGACCATATCCCCAACTCCTGCTGTAGGAAGACTCTGCCTGGACTCCTATGGGAGCCGGACCTCTTCCACGACTCCGCTGCAGGCAGACTTCGTCCGGACTCCTATGGGAGTCGGACTCCGCCCACGACTCCAGTTGCAGGTAGACTTCGTCCGGACACCTAAGAGAGCTGGACTTCGCCTCTGACTTTGATTACAGGTAGACTCTGCCCGGACTCCTACGGGAGCCGGACCTCGTCCCCAACTCCGGCTGCAGGAAGACTCTGCCCGGACTCCTACGAGAGCTGGACCTCGTCCCAACTCCGACTGCGGGAAGACACTGCTCGGACTCCTATGGGAGCCAGCCTCATCCCCGACTCGGCTGCAGGCAGACTTCATCCGGACTTCTACGGGTGCCGGACTCCACCCACGACTCCAGTTGCAGGTAGACTTCATC
>NC_026003.2:51152013-51254003 GCF_000442705.2 Elaeis guineensis
AGCCAGACTCCCGCCCATGGAGCCTCCCCAGTTGCAGGTAGACTTCATCCGGACTCCTAAGGGAGCCAGACTTCGCCTCTGACCTTGATTGCAGTTAGACTCTGCCCGGACTCCTACGGGAGCCAGACCTCATCCCCAACTCCGGCTGCAGGAAGACTCTGCCCGGACACCTACGGAAGCTGGACCTCGTCCCCAACTCCGGCTGTGGGAAGACTCTGCCCAGACTCCTACGGGAGTCAGACCTCATCCCCGACTCCGGCTGCAGGCAGACTTCGTCCGGACTCCACCCATGACTCCAGTTGCAGGTAGACTTTGTCCGAACTCCTAAGGGAGCCAGACTTTGCCCGTGACTATGATTGCAGGTATACTCTGCCCAGACTCCAACGGGAGCCGGATTTCATCCCCGACTCCAGCTGCAGGCAGACTTCGTTCGGACTGCTACGGGAGCCGGACTCCGCCCACAACTTCAGTTGCAGGTAGACTTCGTCCGGACTCCTAAGGGAGCCGAACTTCGGCTCTGACTTTGATTGCAGGTAGACTCTGCCCGAACTCCTATGGGAGCCGGACCTCGTCCCCAACTCCGGCTGCAGGAAGACTCTGCCCGGACTCCTACGGAAGCTGGACCTCATCCCCAACTCCAGCTGCGGGAAGACTCTGCCCGGACTCCTACAGGGCTGGACCTCGTCCCCGACTCCGGCTGCAGGTAGACTTCGTCCGGACTCCTATAAAAGCCAGACTCTGCCCACGACTCCAGTTATAGGTAGACTTCATCCGAAATCCTAAGGGAGCCAGACTTCGCCCCTCACTATGATTGCAGGTATGCTCTGCCCGGACTCCAACGGGAGCCGGACCTCATCCCTGACTCTGGCAGCAGGCAGACTTCGTTCGGACTGCTACGGGAGCCGGACTCCGCCCACGACTCCAGTTGTAGGTAGACTTCATCCGGACTCATAAGGGAGTCAGACTTCGCCTCTGACTTTGATTGCAGGTAGACTCTGCCCGGACTCCTACGGGAGCCGGACCTCATCCCCAACTCCGGATGTGGAAAGACTCTACCCAGACTCCTACGGGAGCCAGACCTCGTCCCCAACTCTGGCTGCGGAAAGACTCTGCCTGGACTCCTACAGGAGCCGGACCTCATCCCCGACTCCGACTGCAGGCAGACTTCGTCCGAACTCCTACAGGAGCCAGACTCCGCACATGACTCCAGTTGCAGGTAGACTTCGTCCGGACTCCTAAGAAAGCCAGACTTCGCCCCTGACTTTGATTGCAGGTATACTCTACCCGGACTCCAATGGGAGCCGGACCTCGTCCCCGACTCTGGCTACAGGCAGACTTCGTTCGGACTGCTACGGGAGCCGGACTCCACCCATGACTCCAGTTGCAGGTAGACTTCGTCCGGATTCCTAAGGGAGCCGGACTTCACCTCTGACTTTGATTTCAGGTAGACTCCGCCCGGACTCCTACGGGAGCCGGACCTCGTCCCCCACTTCAGTTGCAGGAAGACTCTGCCCGGACTCCTACGGGAGCCGGACCTCATCCCCGACTCCGGCTGCGGAAAGACTCTGCCCGGACTCCTACGGGAGCCGGACCTCATCCCCGACTCCGGCTGCAGGCAGACTTCGTCCAAACTCCTATGAAAGCCAGACTCCGCCCATAACTCCAGTTGCATGTAGACTTCGTCCGGACTCCTAAGGAAGCCGGACTTTGCCCCTGACTTTGATTGCAGGTATACTCTGCCCAGACTCCAACGGGAGCCGAACCTCGTCCCTGACTCTGGCTCCAGGAATACTTCGTTTGGACTGCTTCGGGAGCCTGACTCCGCCCATGACTCCAGTTGCAAGAAGACTTCGTCCGGACTCCTAAGGGAGCCGGACTTTGCCTCTGACTTTGATTGCAGGTAGACTCTGCCCGGACTCTTATGGGAGCCGGACCTCGTCCCCAACTCCGGCTGCGGGAAGACTATGCCCGGACTCCTACGGGAGTCGGACCCCGTCCCTAACTCCGGCTGCGGGAAGACTCTGCCTGGACTCCTACGGGAGCCGGACCTCATCCCTGACTCCGGCTGCAGGCAGACTTCGTCCAGACTCCTATGGGAGCCGGACTCCACCCACGACTCCAGTTGCAGGTAGACTTCGTCCGGACTCCTATGGGAGCCGGACTTCGCCTCTGACTTTGATTGCAGGTAGACCCTGCCCGGACTCCTACGGGAGCCGGACCTCATCCCCAATTCCGACTGCGGGAAGACTCTGCACGGACTCCTATAGGAGCCGGACCTCGTCCCCAACTCCGGCTGCGGGAAGACTCTGCCTGGACTCCTACAGGAGCCGGATCTCATCCCCGACTCCGACTGCAGGCAGACTTCATCCGGACTCCTACGGGAGCCGGACTCCGCCCACGACTCCAGTTGCAGGTAGACTTCGTCCGGACTCCTAAGGGAGACAGACTTGCCTCTGACTTTGGTTGCAGGTAGACTCAGCCCGGACTCCTGCGGGAGCCGAACCTCGTCCCTAACTCCGACTGCAGGAAGACTCTGCCCGGACTCCTACGAGAGCCAGACCTCATCCGCAACTACGATTGCGGGAAGGCTCTACCCGGACTCTTACGGGAGTCGGACCTCGTCCCCGACTCCAGCTGCAGGCAGACTTCGTCCGGACTCCTATTGGAGCCAGACTCCGCCCATGACTCCAGTTGCAGCTAGACTTCGTCCGGACTCCTAAGGGAGCCAAACTTCGCCCCTGACTTTGATTGCAGGTATACTCTACCCGGACTCCAATGGGAGCCAGACCTCATCCCCGACTCTGGCTGCAGGCAGACTTCGTTCGGACTGCTACGGGAGCCGGACTCCGCCCACGACTCCAGTTGCAGGTATACTTCATCCGGGCTCCTAAGGAAGCCGGACTTCGCCTCTGACTTTGATTGCAGGTAGACTCTGTCCAGACTCCTATGGGAGCCAAACCTCATCCCCAACTCTAGCTGCGGGAAGACTCTGCCCAGACTCCTATGGGAGCCGGACCTCGTCCCCAACTCCGGCTGCGGGAAGACTCTGCCCGGACTCCTACGGGAGCCGGAACTCATCCCCGACTGCGGCTGCAGGCAGACTTCGTCCGGACTCCTACGGGAGCCGGACTACACCCATGACTCCAGTTGCAGGTAGACTTCGTCTGGATTCCTAAGGGAGCCAGACTTTGCCTCTCACTTTGATTGCAGGTAGACTTTGCTCGGACTCCTATGGGAGCCGGACCTCATCCCCAACTACGGTTGCAGGAAGACTTTGCACGGACTCCTACGGGAGTCGGACCTCGTCCCCAACTCCGGCTGCGGGAAGACTCTGCCCGGACTCCTACAGGAGCCGGAACTCATCCCCGACTCCAGCGCAGGCAGACTTCGTCCGGACACCTACGGGAGCCGGACTCCGCCCATGACTCCAGTTGCTGGTAGACTTCGTCCGGACTCCTAAGGGAGCCGGACTTCGCCCCTGACTTTGATTGCAGGTATACTCTGCCCAGACTCCAACAGGAGTCGGACCTCATCCCCGACTCCGACTGCAAGCAAACTTCGTCCAGACTCCTACGGGAGCCGGACTCCGCCCACGACTCTTGTTGCAGGTAGACTTCGTTCGGACTCCTAAGAGACCTAGACTTCGCCTCTGACTTTGATTGCAGGTAGACTCTGCCCGGACTCCTATGGGAGCCGGACCTCATCCCCAACTCTGGCTGCAGGAAGACTCTGCCCGAACTCCTACGGGAGCTGGACCTCGTCACCAACTCTGACTGTAGGAAGACTCTGCCCGGACTACTATGGGAGCCGGACCTCGTCCCCGACTCCGGCTGCAGGCAGACTTCGTCCGGACTCCTACGGGAGTCGGACTCTGCCCACGACTCCAGTTGCAGGTAGACTTCATCCAGACTCCTAAGGGAGCCGGACTTCGACCCTGACTATGATTGCAGGTATACTCTGCCCGGACTCCAATGGGAGCCGGACCTCATCCCCGACTCTGGCTGCAGGCAGACTTCGTTCGGACAGCTACGGGAGCCAGACTCCGCCCACGACTCCAGTTGCAGGTAGACTTCGTCCAGACTCCTAAGGGAGCCAGACTTCGCCTTTGACTTTGATTGCAGGTAGACTCTGCCCGGACTCCTACGGGAGCCGGACCTCGTCCCCAACTCCGGCTGCGGGAAGACTCTGCCCAGACTCCTACGGGAGCTGGACCTCATCCCCAACTCTGGCTGTGGGAAGACTCTGCCCGGACTCCTACGGGAGCCAGACCATATCCCCAACTCCTGCTGCAGGAAGACTCTGCCTGGACTCCTATGGGAGCTGGACCTCTTCCACGACTCCAGCTGCAGGCAGACTTCGTCCGGACTCCTATGGGAGTCGGACTCCGCCCACGACTCCAGTTGCAGGTAGACTTCGTCCGGACACCTAAGGGAGCTGGACTTCGCCTCTGACTTTGATTACAGGTAGACTCTGCCCGGACTCCTACGGGAGCCGGACCTCGTCCCCAACTCCGGCTGCAGGAAGACTCTGCCCGGACTCCTACGAGAGCTGGACCTCGTCCCAACTCCGACTGTGGGAAGACACTGCTCGGACTCCTATGGGAGCCAACCTCATCCCCGACTCGGCTGCAGGCAGACTTCATCCGGACTTCTACGGGAGCCGGACTCCACCCACGACTCCAGTTGCAGGTAGACTTCATCCGGACTCCTAAGGGAGCCGGACTACGCCCCTGAATTTGGCTACAGGTATACTCTGCTCGGACTCCAACTGGAGCCGGACCTCGTCCCTGACTCCGGCTGCAGACAGACTTCGTCTGGGCTCCTACGGGAGCCTGACTCCGCCCATGACTCTAGTTGTAGGTAGACTTCATCCGGACACCTAAGGGAGCCAGACTTTGCCTCTGACTTTGATTGCAGGTAGACTCTGCCCAGATCCTACGGGAGCCGGACCTCGTCCCCAACTCCGGCTGCAGGAAGACTCTGCTCGGACTCCTACGAAAGCTGGACCTCGTCCCCAACTCCGACTGCTGGAAGACTCTGCCTGGACTCCTACGGGAGCCGGACCTCGTCCCCGACTCCGGCTGCAGGTAGACTTCGTCCGGACTCCTACGGGAGCCAGACTCCGCCCATGACTCCAATTGCAGGTAGACTTCGTCCGAACTCCTAAGAGAGCCAGACTTCGCCCCTGACTATGATTGCAGGTATACTCTGCCCGGACTCCAACGGGAGCCGGACCTTATCCCCGACTCCGGCTGCAAGCAGACTTCGTTCGGACTACTACGGGAGGCGGACTCTGTCCACGACTCCAGTTGCAGGTAGACTTCATCCGGACTCCTAAGGGAGCCAGACTTCGCCTCTGACTTTGATTGCAGGTAGACTCTGCTCGGACTCCTACTGGAGCCAGACCTCGTCCCTAACTCCGACTGCGGGAAGACTCTGCCCAGACTCCTACGGGAGTCAGACCTCGTCCCCAACTCCAACTGTGAGAAGACTCTGCCTAGACTCCTACGGGAGCCGGGCCTCGTCCCCGACTCTGGCTGCAGGCAGACTTCGTCCGGACTCCTACGGGAGCCGGACTCCGCCCACGACTCCAGTTGCAGGTAGACTTCTTCCGGACTCCTAAGGGAGCCAGACTTTGCCTCTGACTTTGAATGCAGGTAGACTCTGCCCGGACTCCTACGGGAGCCGGACCTCATCCCCAACTCCGGCTGCAGGATGACTCTGTCCGAACTCCTACAGGAGCCGGACCTCGTCCCCAACTCCGACTGCAGGAAGACTCTGCCCGACTCCTACGGGAGCCGGACCTCATCCCCGACTCCGGCTACAGGCAGACTTCATCCGGACTCCTATTGGAGCTGGACTCCACCCACGACTTCAGTGGTAGGTAGACTTCGTCCGGACTCCTAAGGGAGCCAGACTTCGCCCCTGATTTTGATTGCAGGTATACTCTACCCGGACTCCAACGGGAGCCGGACCTCTTCTCCGACTCCGGCTGCAGGCAGACTTCGTTCGGACTGCTACGGGAGCCGGCCTCCGCCCATGAATCCAGTTGCAGGTAGACTTCGTCTGGACTCCTAAGGGAACCGGACTTCGCCTCTGACTTTGATTGCAGGTAGACTCTGCCCGGACTCCTACGGGAGCCGGACGTCGTCCCCAACTCCGCTGTGGGAAGAGTCTGCCCGGACTCCTACGGGTGCCGGACCTCATCCCCAACTCCAGCTGCGGGAAGACTCTGCCTGGACTCCTAAGGGAGCCGGACCTCATCCCCGACTCTGGCTACAGGCAGACTTCGTCCGGACTCCTACGGGAGCCGGACTCCGCCCACGTCTCTAGTTGCAAGTAGACTTCGTCCGGACTCCTAAGGTAGCCGGACTTCGCCTCTGACTTTGATTGCAGGTAGACTCTGCCTGGACTCCTACGGGAGCCGGACCTCATCCCCAACTCCGGCTGCAGGAAGACTCTGCCCGGACTCCTACGGGAGCCGGTCCTCGTCCCCAACTCCGACTGTGGGAAGACTCTGCCCGGACTCCTACGGGAGCCGGACCTCATCCCCGACTCCGACTGTAGGCAGACCTCGCCCGGACTCCTACGGGAGTCGGACTCCACCCACGACTCCAGTTGCAGGTAGACTTCGTCCGAACTCCTAAGGGAGCCAGACTTCACCACTGACTTTGATTGCAGGTATACTCTACCCGGACTCCAACGGGAGCCGGACCTCATCCGCGACTCCAGCTGCAGGCAGACTTCGTCCGGACTACTACGGGAGTCGGACTCCGCCCACGACTCTAGTTGCAGGTAGACTTCGTCCAGATTCTTAAGGGAGCCAGACTTCACCTCTAACTTTGATTCCAGGTAGACTCTGCCCGGACTCCTACGGGAGCCGGACCTCGTCCCCAACTCCGGCTGTGGGAAGACTCTGCCCGGACTCCTACGGGAGCGGATCTCATCCCCAACTCTGGCTGTGGGAAGACTCTGCCCGTACACCTACGGGAGCCGGACCTCATCCCCGACTCCAGCTGGAGGCAGACTTCGTCCAAACTCCTACGGGAGCCGGACTCCACCCATGACTCTAGTTGCGAGTAGACTTCATCCGAACTCCTAAGGGAGCTAGACTTCGCCTCTGACTTTGATTGCAGGTAGACTCTACCCGGACTCCTAAAGGAGCCGGACCTCATCCCCAACTCCGACTGCAGGAAGACTATGCCCGGACTCCTACGGGAGCTGGACCTCATCCCCAACTCTGGCTGTGGGAAGACTCTGCCCGGACTCCTACAGGATCCAGACCTCATCCCCGACTCCGGCTGCAGGTAGACTTCATCCGGAGTCCTACGGGAGCCGGACTCCACCCATGACTCCAGTTGCAGGTAGACTTCGTCCGGACTCCTAAGGGAGCCGGACTCTGCCCCTGACTTTGATTGGTGAAACACTTCGCCCGGGCTCCTAGGGAGCCAGATCTCGTCTCTGACTCCAGCTGCGGAAAGACTCCGCCCAGACTCCTACGGGAGCCGGACCTCATCCCCGACTCCGGCTACAGGCAGATTTCGTCCGGACTCCTACGGGAGCCAGACTCCACCCACGACTCCAATTGCAGGTAGACTTCGTCCGGACTCCTAAGGGAGCCGGACTTCGCCCGGACTCCTAAGGGAGCCGGACTTCGCCCCTGACTACGATTGCAGGTAGACTTTGCCCGGGCTCCTACGGGAGCCAGATCTCGTCTCTGACTCCAGCTGCAGAAAGGCTCCATCCGGACTCCCACGGGAGCCAGACCTCATCCCCGACTTTGACTGAAGGAAGACTTCGTGCGGACTCCTACGACAGCCAGACTCCGAGCTCCCCTCAGACGGATAACTAGCCACCTCTCTCCGCCAGACACTCCAGTCGGACTTCGGCCAACAGGCCTGGACACCCTGGCAGACCACAATTACGGCCATGACTCTGCTCCACTTCCTACGATGGATTCCGTGCGGCTCCATCACTCCCTGGCAGACCATAATAATGGCCACGATTCTGCTCCACTTCTGCGACAGATTTTGTGTGGCTCCATCACTCCCTGGTGGGCCGCAGTAACAGCCACGACTCTGCTCCACTTCCTGCGACAGATTTCGTGCGGCTCCATCACTCCCTGGCAGACCACAATAACGGTCACGACTCCGCTCCACTTCCTGTGATGGATTCTGCGTGGCTCCATCACTCCCTGATAGACCACAATAATGGCCACGATCTTGCTCCACTTTCTGCGATGGATACCGCGCGATTCCTCCATCCTCTGGCAAGTCGTGACAACGGACGCCGCTCCACTCCTCGCGATAGACTCCACGTGGCATATCCCGATAATAGCCATGATTCCACTCCACTACTCCTTGCAACAAACTCCTCCTGGCCATGGGCAGCCCACTGCCAGATGGTTACAAACATCGCTATCAGTCTGTTGCTCCCTCCGCCTATAAAAGGGGGACCCCAGATACGTTATTCTCTAAGCTCTCATTTCTTACCTAGAAACTCTGCTAAAATTTCCATTCGAGCACTCCATTCTTGTTGAGGCAGAGAACTGACTTGAGCGTCGGAGGGTCTTGCCGGAGCAACCCCACCTCCAGTTTAGACTTCTTTTGCAGGTCCCGCCGGCGACCCCGACTCCCTCGACTCCAGCTTCTCCAACGCAGGCAGATTTTTGCACCAACAGGATTGACGCTAGAGGAAGGGCTGAACCTTCGTAGTACCCTTGTTCATAAAGGAACGCTCAATGGGACCACCTCCGATCATCTTTTCTGGCATCCTCTCCCCTTCCTCCATGCGGCCCTCACCCGATGCCTCCCCGCAGGGCATCCACGCGACGATCCACGGCCTCTGTGGCCAGATCTCAGGCTCTGGCCTCACCTCCCATTTTCCAGCCTCCTCCTCCTCCTCCAGCAACGGCGGTTGGCGTGGAGCAATTTGACATACTGGTGCAGCAGGTCAGAGGTCTCACTGAAGCTGTGCAGACCATGCAACAACAGCAGCAGCCACAGGCATCAGTGTGACCAGAAAGAGCATCATTGGAACACCAGAATCCGACGGTAGGATGGGCCAGTTGGGCCAGCCGCCCCGTCCATTCTGCCAGAGGACCCCCGAGACCCGTAGTCGAGAGGATTTCCTGGACCGAAGGCTCCAGGAGATGAACCGGCGGATCGAAGAACTCCGCCACGCTCCCCCCGCTTATGGTAAGGATATTTGTACTGACCCCCTCTTTTCTCAAATGATCATGCTGGAACCGATCCCGCCAAACTTCAAGCTCCCTCAATTTGAAAGCTACGATGGGACTTCAGACCCAGTTGATTATCTGGAGGCCTTCCGGATAATGATGCTGCTTCATGGCGCGCCCGATGCCATTCTATGCCGGGCCTTCCCATCCACCTTGAAGGGCGCGGCGAGAAACTGGTACTCGTGCTGAAGTCGGGTACCATTTTTTCCTTTGATCAGATGAGCCACCAGTTTGTGGCTCATTTCATTAGAAGCCGGCATCCCCGGAAGGGCTCGGAGTCCCTCATCAACATCAAGCAGAGGGAGGGGGAGTCCATTCAGGCCTACATCAAGCGTTTCAATGTCGCCGCACTGGAGGTCTGGAACTTGGACCAGTCGATAGCGATGGCCGCTCTGAAGGGCGGCCTTCAGAAGAACGACCTTTTATTCTCCCTGGAGAAGATGTACCCCAGGGATTTTGCTGACCTATTGGCTCGGGCCGAGGGTACGCCCGAGCGGAAGAAGCCTTTAAAATGAAGGATGAGGAGACCGCAAGAGAGCGGCAAGCGGGAGACCCGAGTAAGCCCGCAGTCGGAAAAGGGCCGAGAAAAGCTTGGCCATGTTCTCGAACTCCTTCCGGGCACAAGCGTGTCCAAACTCCTCCCCGGGTACACAGGCAAGGAAGCCTGGATCGCTGGGCTCGACAGGATTCTCCCTAGAAAGATTTCGCAACTATGCCCCCCTCAATGCATCGAAAACCAAGTGCTGATGGAGGTCAGAGAGCAGCTCCCTAGGCCAGAGAGGATGTGCACGCACCCCGGGAAGTGCAATCCAAACAAGTTCTGCCTCTACCATCGTGACCACGGCCACGACACGGAGGAATGCATCTAGCTCCGAGATGAGATCGAGGAGCTCATCCGATGAGGTCGGCTCGACAGATTCATTCGACGCCGATCTGAGGGTAGAGAAGATCGGCCAAGGGTCCTGCCGCAGCCTGAGCTGCCAAGGAGGGAAGAGCAGCCCAGAGATCGACCTCCAATCAAGATCATCAACTCCATCTCTGGAGGACCCCGACAGGGAGCAGACCTTCCACAGTGCTAGGATTTGAAAACTTGTAAATGTATAACGAATGACTCTATTTTAAATCAGGATTCCTTTCCTCTTTGGCACAGACTTGTAACGACAGGGGATGACCCCTTCGGGCAACAAAAACAAACCCTGATATGAGCAAAGTAGAAGGCCCGATTCCTCTTAGACCGGATGGGGGGAGAGGCCAAACAGCGCCCATATGCGCCCCCATAGCCATGTTAGGGACAGGAGGAAAACCTCGCCCTAGCATGAGCAAAGTCGAAGGCCTGGTTCCTCTTAGACCGGATGGAGGGAGAGGCCAAACAGCGCCCATATGCGCCCCCACAACCATGTTAAGGATAGGAAAAAAACCTCGCCCTAACATGAGCAAAGTTGAAGGTCCGATTCCTCTTAGATCGAATGGGGGGAGAGGCCAAACAGTGCCCATATGCGGCCCCACAGCCATGTTAGGGACAAGAGGAGAACCTCGCCCTAACATGAGCAAAGTCGAAGGCCCGGTTCCTCTTAGACCGGATGGGGGGAGAGGCCAAACAGCACCCACATGTGCCCCCACAGTCATGTTAGGGATGGGAGGAGAACCTCGCCTTAATATGAGCAAAGTCGAAGGCCTGGTTACACTCAGATCGGGTGGGAGGAGAGGCCATACAGCGCCCATATGTGCCCCCAACAGCCTCGTTAGGAACAGAAAGAGAACCTCATCCTAACCTGAGCTGAAACCGACCACATCAAAAATAGGGGAAGAACCTCGTCGCGATGCCGACTAAGGTCCGGCCGTTCGAGACCCGGCAAGAAAAAGAAAACTTTCGCGATGACCCCTCTACGCCACCACGACCCTCTACCCCAACGAAAAACGGAGGCCGAACTACATTAAAAGCACAAAGGACCTCGTCTCTATGAAGAGGGAGGAAGAGAGACTAAGATCTACGGTCACAAATGAAAGGAAAACCAACACGACGATGATCAGGAACCTCCAAGCGACGTCGATGCCGAATCAGAAACTCAGTAATGACAACTTAATACACAGATGAACAAGGAATCCTCGGACAACATCGACATCACGCGGGACAAAAATAAAAGAAGTCCGGCACATGACAGTTCAACATGACATACGGGTAAGATGGCAAAGACCTTTTCATTTCATTAGCAAAACATGCGTTACAGAGCCTAGAAGCCCGAAGAAGAAAAACAACAAAAACAACAACGACAGCGACAACGGTGATGACAAACAGACAAGCGACAAAAGAAGACACTTAGAGGAACAAAGGACAAAAAGAGTCCTAAGGGGGCCCGACTTCCTCCGACCTCAAACTTTCGGCTTCGACCCTCGCCATGGAGCGCCATAAACTCTCGACTTCTGCTTCCAATTCCCTCTCTCTCATTAATATCTCCATGTATCTTCGATGAAATCATTGGCTTTCATTCTCTGCCTCTCGATGCTTTTTTCTCAGGACCTCGAATTCTGCCTCCGCATCCTTGACGGCCTGCTGCTCGCATACCAGCTGGATCTTCAATTACTGCAGCTCGGCCTTCCCCTCCCCAAGGGCGACAGATAGCTCTTCAGCGGTTCTTCTCAAGGATTGGAGTTCGCTGGAATCCCAAGCGGAAGCAAGCTGAGCCCCTCCAGCTAGCTGCCCTTAAAGGCAGGCAACCTCGTCGGTCGCCATTCTGAGCCTCCCCTTGTATTCATCTATCTGCTTGCGCCAGCCGGCCCGGTACGCATCATAGCTCACCTCGGCATCCTGGAGCTGTTCCTGAAGGTTGGAGACCTTCTTCGACCATTCCCGATCGCTGTCGACCCAAGTCAAAAGTCGGGATGAGCTTCCTTCCAACTAGCTAATCCTCTCCTGTGCAGCCGACAGCTCCACTCGGAGGGAACTGATCTTGGCAGCTTGAGCCCAAATTCGATCGCTGGCGTGCTTCTTGTATTCCTCAAGCTCCTTCTCGAAGTTTGCCTTCTTCTAGCTGTACTCTATGATCCCCTTCACATGGAGGTTTTGGAAGCGGGTGGCCTCTGCGGCGGCTTCAGAATGGCTCTCCCTCAACCTGTGAAGCTTGCCTTCCATCTTCTTCGACCTTTTTGTCAAATGAAGAACTTCTTTCTTCAGGCGTTGGATTGTAAACATCAGTGGAATCCCCTGGGGCAGGGGAAGCGCTTCGGCATGACACTGCCATCGGGAGACAAAAGCGTCAAGGCGCATCTCATGGCAGAAAGAAAAACAAAAAGGAGGAGGAAGGAAGAGTGGAGAAGAGTGGAAGAGCCGTCCACAAGGAGAAACTCAACTTTATTGATTGAATATTTCTTAAAGACAAAAAGGAAAGGAGAAATTGCAGTAAAAGAAAAATACAAAGGTCGGAGGTCTCAGACCTCTGCAGTAGGAGTTGGGGAGCTCGGTGTCCCGGAAGGGGGGCTGTGGCAGCAGTGGCAGTGGGAGAGGGATTGGCCTCATCTTCAGACTCCTCGCCCAAAAAGCTGAGATCGAGCTCGAGAAATTTCCTGACCACCTTCTCCTGGCAGAGCTCGAATCCCTTGATGAATGCTTCTTGGCTGAACCTGACGTTCAAGTCCCTCATCTCTGCAGAGGCCTTGAACTCCTCCACCGCAAGAACCCTGACCTCTGAGACCAGGATCAAAATCTGCTCTGCCAAATTTGTGACCTCGGCCTCTGCCTTCCTCACCGTCTCCTCCGAGGTCTGCTTCTCTTCCTCCCGGGCCTGCTTTTCTTTCTCCAGGGCCTCTTAGAGGGTAACTACTTCGGCTGCCTTTTCTTTGAGGCGAGTGACTTCGGCCTGGTGATGCTCCTCCGCTTGGATGGTGTCCCTCCTCACTCGGTTCGTCACCTCGATATTGGCAAGGAGCTGGTGCCCAATCTGCAACGACGGCTAGGGAATCAGAACAAGGGTCGAAAAGCCAATTAAATGAAGATTTATTTACCTCAAGAAAGGACCCTAGAAAGTTCCAAACCTGCTGCTTAGGATCGACGCGATCAATCCTCTGGATGACTTCAGGCAGGATGCAGCCATCGATTAATCGCTTCACCAGGTCCCTGTCATTAAAGAGATAGTCCCCCGACTCTTCTTCAAAACCGAGTGACCCTTGATGGTGGCTTGGCGGTGACTCACCCTGCGAGCCACCGACTTCCTTCTCTTTCCCCTCTCAACCCCCGGTGCCTCCTCGGGGCGGATCCCGAAAGCGGGGGCCTCTGCGGGGGGACTCCTTGAAGAAGCCCGGGGAGTCAGAGGTTCGGTGTCCGAGGGAGCCTCGACCGTGGGAGCCGCCTGGGCAGGTGCGGTCGAGCTCATCTCCTCTGTTCTGGCCTTCTTTACTTATCTGGAGGCCGCGGCGTCTTTTCTTTTATGGGCCTTGAGACCCCTGGCGAGCATCCGAGCTGCTTCGGCGTCTATTCCTAAAAAAAAAAATATCAATAAAAAATCGATGATGGGGTGAAAAAGGAAGAAGTGACACATAAAAAAAAAAGAAAAAAAGAGAAAGAAGAAAAAGAAAGAGAGAGAAGGAAAGAAGAGAAAAAGAAGAAGGACGAGAGAAAAGAAGAGGAAAGAAAAGATGGAATACTCGCAGGATCCTGGGGACTCAAGCTGATGTTGAACAAAAACTGCTCCTTCAGAAGGTTGGGAAGGGAAGGAGCGGAATAGCCAAGAAGCTTCCGGGCGGCTTGAAGGTCGTCCTCCCCCAAGCTGGGAGCCCGACGGACAGAGTCCCTTAGAGAGCCCCAAGGGGGCAAGCCCAGCCTCAGAGTCGGGCAATGGATTGAAGAGGGAGCACCTTTCAGCAACCCCTTCTTGCCAAACTGGAGGGAGAAATACCACCAGTCCTTCGTCGAGGTATGATGCTTGAAAGTGTAGAAATGTCTAAATAAAGAGAGGGATGGCAGAACTTCGACTACGTGGCAAAGGGAGAGAAATTCTATCAAAAACCTAAAGGAATTCAGTGCCACTGAAGCTAAAGAAATATCTAAGAAACGGAAGAGGGCAACAATGAGAGGCGAAGCGGAAGCCAGAGTCTGGCACAGAAGGCCTCCTGATACAGGCAGAAGTGGCCAGGTGGGGGGGTGCTAGCCCGGTCGGCGGGACCGGAGAGCTTCAGATCGTACTCCGGAGGAACTCCATACTGAACCCTTATCAGTAAGAGTTCATTCGGAGTCAGAGAACAGGGAATGGCACCCGGTGCAAAAATTGGGTGAAGCCCAGCCCCAGATGTGGGATCGTCTACAGTGTGGGGGCCCTGGGGGGCTGAGGCGGATGAACTCCCAGAACTGCTAGAGGCGGAGGTGCCGGAAGATATTTCAAATGAGGACCCTAAAAATCTCAGAGAAATCAGACGGAACAAGAGGCGAAAGGTTTGCGGGGAACCAAGCCAAGGGAGGGCGACAGGAGAAAGATGGAGGAAGAGGGGCACCCGAATGGCAAGAAGGGGAACAAAGTTTCGGGACTAACCTAAGTCGCTCCGAAGGATGCAGAAGGTGCGAGGACAGGGATGACTCGAAGGACGCCTAGGGCCAAAGTAGACGCCAAGGAGGGTCAGGGCTCTCGAAGAAAAGGCAGACACCGATAGAACTTTCAGGCGGAATAGGGCCCCTAGAGGCGAAAGGGCGGGTTTAAATAGACCCTAGGATCCGGCGCCATAATGATCGTGAATCCCCCCAGGCCGACCCACGCTCGCCACGTGTCCCACTCACCGTGGTAGGGGCTAAAAGCGGCTGACAGCTGACAGGGCCATTATTGCACCATGCCTGGGCCAATGTACCAGCAGGAATTTCGAAAGGTCCCTTCGAATCGCCGCGATTCAAAAAGACTCCAGCACGCGCGCATTTAATGCCAAAATATCTGGGGGCGATCGTGCATAGGATTCCAGGAGACAACTTCGATTGCAAAAATTTCTCTGTACTTCATTCGAAATTCGAACTCGAAAGTAGGGGGACTGGTGTTGGGTATAAAATACCCCCCAGCCGAAGTTTGTGACAGGAGTGACCCTCCAACTGACTTCCGACCTCCGATGACGTCTCTCCAAACCTCCCAGGTGGCCGAGCCCCGCAACACTCCCAAGTTTCGCTGACGGATAAGCCCCCACCAGCGTCCACTGGATTCCTCGCGACGGACGGACTCCACCCAAATTTCCATGATGATCGACCATCTTCTGGACTTTGCCCGGACTCCCATGGGAGTCGGACCTCGTCCCTAACTTTGGCAGCGGGAAGACTCTGCTCGGACTCCTACGAGAGCCGGACCTCGTCCCCGACTCTGACTGCAGGTAGACTTCATCCGGATTCCTACGGGAGCCGGACTCCGCCCACGACTCCAGTTGCAGGTAGACTTCATCCAGACTCCTAAGGGAGCCAGACTTCGCCCCTGACTTTGATTGCAGGTAGACTCTGCCCGGACTCCTACGGGAGCCGGACCTCGTCCCCAACTCCAGCTGTGGGAAGACTCTGCCCGGACTCCTATGGGAACTGGACCTCATCCCCGACTCCGGCTGCAGGCAGACTTCGTCCGGACTCCTACGGGAGCTGGACTCCGCCCACGACTCCAGTTGCAGGTAGACTTCGTCCGGACTCCTAAGAGAGCCAGACTTCGCCCCTGACTTTGATTGCAGGTATACTCTGCCCGGACTCCAACGGAAGCCGGACCTCGTCCCCGAATCCAGTTGCAGGCAGACTTCGTCCAGACTCCTACGGGAGCTGGACTCCGCCCATGACTCCAGTTGCAGGTAGACTTCATCCGGACTCCTAAGGGAGCCGGACTTCACCTCTGACTTTGATTGCAGGTAGACTCTGCCCGGACTCCTACGGGAGCCGGACCTCGTCCCCAACTCCGGCTGTGGGAAGACTCTGCCCAGGACTCCTACGGGAGTCGGATCTTGTCCCGAACTCCGGCTGCGGGAAGACTCTGCCCAGACTCCTACGGGAGCCGGACCTCGTCCCCGACTCCGACTGCAGGCAGATTTCGTAGGGACTCCTACGGGAGCCGGACTCCGCCCACGACTCCAGTTGCAGGTAGACTTCGTCCGGACTCCTAAGGGAGCCAGACTTTGCCTCTGACTTTGATTGCAGGTAGACTCTGCCCGGACTCATACGGGAGCCGGACCTCATCCCCAACTTTGGCTGCAGGAAGACTCTGCCCGGACTCCTACGGGAGCCGGACCTCGTCCCCAACTGCGGCTGTGGGAAGACTCTGCCCGAACTCCTAAAGGAGCTGGACCTCGTCCCCGACTCCGGCTGCATGCAGACTTCGTCCGGACTCCTACGGGAGCCAGACTCCGCCCACGACTCTAGTTGCAGGTAGACTTTGTCCGGACTCCTAAGGGAACCGAACTTCACCCCTGACTTTGATTGCAGGTATACTCTGCCGGACTCCAACGGGAGCCAGACCTCGTCCCCGACTTCAGCTGCAGGCAGACTTCATCCAGACTCCTACGGGAGCCAGACTCCGCCCACGACTCCAATTGCAGGTAGACTTCGTCCGGACCCCTAAGAGAGCCAGACTTCGCCTCTGACTTTGATTGCAGGTGGACTCTGCCCGGAATCCTACGGGAGCCGGACCTCGTCCCCAACTCCGGCTGCGGGAAGACTCTGCTCGGACTCCTACGGGAGCCAGACCTCATCCCCAACTCGGCTGCGGGAAGACTCTGCCCAGACTCCTACGGGAGCTAGACCTCATCTCCGACTACGGTTGCAGGCAGACTTCGTCCGGACTCCTACGGGAGCCGAACTCTGCCCATGACTCCAGTTGCAGGTAGACTTCATCCGGACTCCTAAGGGAGCCGGACTTCGCCTCTGACTTTGATTGCAGGTAGACTCTGCCCGGACTCCTATGGGAGCCGGACCTCATCCCCAACTCCGACTGCGGGAAGACTTTGCCCGGACTCCTACGGGAGCCGGACCTCGTCCCCAACTCCGGCTGCAGGAAGACTCTGCCCGGACTCCTACGGGAGCCGGACCTCATCCCCGACTCCGACTGCAGGCAGACTTCATCCGGACTCCTACGGGAGCCGGACTCCACCCACGACTCCAGTTGCAGGTAGACTTCGTCCGGACTCCTAAGGGAGCCGGACTTCGCCTCTGACTTTGATTGCAGGTAGACTCTGCCCGGACTCCTACGGGAGCCGGACCTCGTCCCCAACTCCGGCTGCAGGAAGACTCTGCCCGGACTCCTACGAGAACCAGACCTCATCCCCAACTCTGGCTGCGGGAAGACTCTGCCCAGACTCTTATGGGAGTCGAACCTCGTCCCCGACTCCGACTGCAGGTAGACTTCGTCTGGACTCCTACGGGAGCCAGTCCCGCCAACGACTCCAGTTGCAGGGAGACTTCGTCCGAACTCCTAAGGGAGCCAGACTTTGCCCCAAACTTTGATTGCAGGTATACTCTGCCCGGACTCCAACGGGAGCCTGACCTCATCCCCGACTTTGGCTGCAGGCAGACTTCGTCCGGACTCCTACGGGAGCCGGACTCCGCCCACGACTCCAGTTGCAGGTAGACTTCATCCGGACTCCTAAGGGAGCTGGACTTCGCCCCTGACTTTGATTGCAGGTAGACTCTGCCCGGGCTCCTATGGGAGCCGGACCTCGTCCCCAACTCTGGCTGCGGGAAGACTCTGCCTGGACTCCTATGGGAGCCGGACCTCATCCCCAACTCTGGCTGTGGGAAGACTTTGCCCGGACTCCTACGGGAGCCGGACCTCATCCCCAACTCTGACTGCAGGCAGACTTCGTCCGAGCTCCTATGAAAGCCGGACTCCGTCCACGACTCCAGTTGCAGGTAGACTTCGTCTGGACTCCTAAGGGAGCCAGACTTTGCCTCTAACTTTGATTGCAGGTACACTCTGCCCGGAATCCTACGGGAGCCGGATCTCATCCCCAACTCCGGCTGCAGGAAGACTTCGTCCGGACTCCTACGGGAGCTGGACTCCACCCACGACTCCAGTTGTAGGTAGACTTCATCCAGACTCCTAAGGGAGCCGGACTTCGCCCCTGACTTTGGTTGCAGGTAGACTTCCCCCGGGCTCCTACGGGAGCCAGATCTCGTCTTCGACTCCAGCTGTGGAAAGACTCCGCCCGGACTCCTACGGGAGCCGGACCTCATCCCCGACTCCAGCTACAGGCAGATTTCATCCGGACTCCTACGGGAGCCGGACTCCGCCCACGACTCCAATTGCAGGTAGACTTCATCCGGACTCCTAAAGGAGCCGACTTCGCCCCTGACTTTGATTGCAGGTAGACTTCTCCCGGGCTCCTACGGGAACCAGATCTCATCTTTGACTCCAGCTGCGGAAAGGCTCCTTCCGAACTCCCACGGGAGCCGGACCTCATCCCTGACTTCGACTGAAGGAAGACTTCGTGCGGACTCCTATGAGAGCTAGACTCCGAGCTCCCCTCAGACGGATAACTAGCCACCTCTCTCTGCCAGACACTCCAGCCAACTTCGGCCGACAGGCCTGGACCCCCTGGCAGACCACAATAACGGCCACGACTCTGCTCCACTTCCTGCGATGGATTTCACGCGGCTCCATCACTCCCTGGCAGACCACAATAATGGCCACGATTCTGCTTCACTTCCTGCGACGGATTCTGCGTGGCTCCATCACTCCCTGGCGGGCCACAGTAACGGCCATGACTCTGCTCCACTTCCTGTGATGGATTTCGTGCGGCTCCATCACTCCCTGGCAGACCACAATAATGGCCACGACTCTGCTCCACTTCCTGCGATGGATTCCATGCGGCTCCATCACTCCCTGACAGACCACAATAATGGCCATGATCCTGCTCCACTTCCTGCGACGGATACCGCACGATTCCTCCATCCTCTGGCAAGTCGCGACAACGGACGTCGCTCCACTACCCGCGACAGACTCCATGTGGCATATCCCAGTAATAGCCACGATTCCACTCCACTACTCCTCGCAACAAACTCTTCCTGGCCATGGGCAGCCCACTGCAAGATGGTTACAAACATCGCTATCAGTCTGTTGCTCCCTCCGCCTATAAAAGGGAGACCCCAGATACGTTATTCTCTAAGCTCTCATTTCTTACCTAGAAACTCTGCTAAAATTTTTGTTCGAGTACTCCATTCTTGTTGAGGTAGAGAACTGACTTGAGCGTCGGAGGATCTTGCCGAGCAACCCCACCTCCAGTTTAGACTTCTTTTGTAGGTCCCGACGGCGACCGCGACTCCCTCGACTCCAGCTTCTCCGACGCAGGCAGATTTTTGCACCAACAGGTCCTATTTTTTCTTTCTACTATCCCATTTTGTTGGGGTGTCATAGGTGCTAAAAAGTTATGGTCAATACCTTTTTCATCACAAAATTTTTCAAAATCTAGATTTTCAAATTCGGTTCTATGATCACTTCGAATATGTTGAATTGAAAATTTTTTTCATTAGTAACTTTTCGATAAAATTTTGAGAACACATGAAAAGTTTCATTCTTATGTGCCAAAGAAAAAACTCATATAAAATGAGAGAAATCATCAATAATTACAAAGTCATATCATTTTTCACCCAGACTAGTAGTTTTAGTGGGTTCAAATAAATTCATGTGCAATAATTCCAATGACCTAGAAGTTGAAATAATATTTTTAGATTTGAATGATACTTTTATTTGTTTATCTAGTTGATATGCATCACAAATTCTATCCTTTTCAAAATTCAATTTAGATAAACCGGTAACCAATTCTTTTTTAATAAGTTTTGAAAGTGAATGCATGCTAATATGTGCAAGTCTACGGTGCCAAAGCCAACTAGTCTCATTAATTTTGACATTCAAGGCTACTAGGCATTGTATGTTTATCTTGGAAAGATCATTCAAATCTATCATATAAACATTATCATGTCTATGTCCAACAAATTTAATGCCTTCTTCATTGGGACTAGTTACTATGCATAATGAAGATTCAAAAATAATTTTATACCTTTTATCACAGAATTGACTAATGCTCAATAGATTATGTTTCAAACCATCTACTAATAAAATATTTTCAATATACTTAGAGGGAGTGATACCAATGTTACCTATACCGATAATTTTTCCTTTGCTATTGTCTCCAAAGGTGACCATCCCTCCATCTTTTGCATCAAGTGTGATGAATTGAGATTCATCACCGGTTATGTGTCTTGAGCACCCACTATCAAGATACCATTTTTGATTTGTTCCTTGGGATGCAAGACACACCTACATGCAAAAATCAAATTTTTACTTTAGGTACCCAAGCTTTCTTGAATCCTTTTTGGTTAGTCACAGTGGTTCCTTTTGGAACCCATATTTTCTTCACATAGAATTTTTAGATTTGTTAAAGAAACAAGTATAGAATTTGTATCCTATTTTATCATATTTAAAGCAAGTAATATTTGAAAACTTGTTGCTTGATGAGTTCGCATAGATATTTTTCAAGAATTTTTATTTCTTTAAAGGGTTGTAGCCAAGACCAGCTTTATCATAAATGGCCTTTTGACTATCAAGTATCATTTGCAGTTTAGTTGAACTAAGAGTGAACTTTTCTACCATAAGTTTTAACTTAGCAATTTTATTTTTCAAGTTTAGATTTTTTTGTGTCAAGACCAATTTTTTATTTAAAATTATTTAATTTTCTTTTAGTAAAGATTGATTCTTTGATTTTAATTCTTTAATTTTTATCCCTAATTTCTTTAAATCATCAACTAGATCATAAAATACTTCTTGAAGTTCTTCGAAAGTAAAGTCATCAGGAGTTTCAGTATTTACCTCATTTTCATGTACCATAAGGCATAAGTTGGCTTGCTCATGTGAATCTTCTTCTTCGGAGCTTGACTCATCACTATCACTCCAAGTAGCCATCATAGCTTTTTTCTTATACTTCTTGGGGCCCTTCTTAAGTTGTGAACATTCAGATCTGGAGTGCCCTGGCTTCTTACATTCGTAACAAATAAGAGGCTGCTCTTTATCCTTCTCTTTGCTATGTTTTCCTTTTGTAGGTGGCCTCTTCCTCATCTCGTCTTCTTTTCTTCAAGAATATTTTAAACTTTCTGGTGATGAGGGCCATTTCTTCATCTTGCTCTTCATTTTTAGTTTCTTCAGATTCCTCATCGAGTTGAGTAGTGGACTTGAGGGTGATTGTCCTCTTCTTCTTGATATCTTCTTCTTGATGTTGTTTCATGCTTAGCTCGTGTGTCATTAGCGATCCTAGAAGCTCCTCCAAGGGTAAAATATTTAGATCTTTGGCTTCTAGATTGTGGTCACTTTGGCCTCCCACGTCCTTGGTAAAGACCTAAGAATCTTTCTCACAAGATCATTGTAAGAGTAAGACTTATCAAGACTTTTTAGACCATTAATAATATCCGTAAAATGAGTAAATATTTCAGTTATTGATTCATCATGCTCCATTTTAAAGAGTTCATATTTGTGCACAAGCATGTTAATTTTTGATTCCTTAACTTAATTAGTGCCTTCATGTATTACTTCTAATCTATCTCATATTTTCTTAGCTGACATGCATGTTGAAATGTGATTAAACTCATTAGCATCTAAAGCATAATATAAAATATTCATGCTTTAGCATTAAGTTAGCTATTTTTTTATCAACTTCATCCCATTCTCTTTCAGATTTGGTTGATTCTACACCATCAATTATCTTAGTAGGTGTGTGTGGTCCATTAACTAGATACTCCACATATCATAGTCAAGTGTCTGAATAAAAATTTTCATCCGAGCTTTTCAATAGGTGTAGTTTGACCTATTAAAAAGTGAAGGTCAATTTGTGGACTGCCCCTCGGCTAGTAAAGTACCAACTTGAGTTGTCATAGATCTTTAGCTCTTTGATGGTTAAATCAAAATAGGGCTAGAGCATCGAGCTCTGATATCACTTGTTGTCCAGCTATGCAATCCAAAAGGGGGGGGGGTGAATTGGGTTTCTAAAATTTTAACATTAATTTAGAACTATGAGGATTAAATAACAATGAGTAGGATATATGTAGAGAGTGATTTATGCAAGGTGTAGAAATTAGATGTAAGAATGTAAGTAGATAAGAAAATTTAGAAAGAGAGCAAGTAAGCACAACACAAACGAACAAGATTTATAGTGGTTCGGTGCCAACCTTACACCTACATCCACTCTCCAAGCTCCTACTTGAAAATTTAAATCTACTAAATCGTATTCAACAAGAATACAACGTCGGTACCTCCGACTCTAGCTATCCCAAACTAGAACACTTATTTTTTGAGTACAAGCCAACCTAATACAATCTGATTCAAGGTTTGGACCAACCTTTCCAAGTTTTGAAACCCTTCCAAAACTAAAGATCAAGATAAAACAGAGTATGTGAGTTAATCACATGAAAATATAAATTTAGCTCCTTTAATGAGCAAATAAAATTTTATGCACTTTACACAAAAAAAATGAAGCTTTTCTGATTTCTCTCAAGATGGTTGAAGACTTGAATGAGCTCTTGAGGGGTTGGTGAACTTGAAATGAAAGCTTCTTTAACTTTAAGAGGGCTCTTTGCTTAAGGCTAAAATGAATGCTTGAAGATCCTTATTTATTTCCTCCTTTAAGTACCTTTTATAATTTTAAATGATGGTGGAGAGTAATTTGGAATAAAATAGAGCCATTGGAGATCAATAAATGAGTATTAAATACAGTCAAAATGAGCTGAAAACTAGCCATTATGGAGTTTTTCCATCACATGGGTCGACTCATGCATATGAGTCGACTCATGGGGTCGACTTCTGTGACACATAATAGAAAATGACTATTTGTAATTTTGGCGTACACAGCAATAAAGGTCGACTCAATTGGGTGTGCCAACCTAAAAATCAACATGTCGTTCAGCCCCATTTGACATGAGTCAACTCATGGGGTCGACTCAATTTTATAAATAAGATTTTCTTTTAAAATATATATCCAAAAATATTAAAATTGCCTCCAATAGATCACAAATCTTCTGTTCTTGCTCTTGAGGCTTTCAAGTTAGGACTTGATGAAATTATGATTTTATCTCTGAAAAATAATAAATCTTTTTTCAAGCCAAAATCATTAGTAACCCCCTCAAATACTTTGTAATCATCAAAATCAATTCAAGAAGCAACACTGTGTGGCTGAGGAAATTCATCACCGAGCTTGGAGCAGCACCCTCCCTCGATGGTCCGGTCCTGCTTCACTGCGATAGCACTGGTGCCATAGCTCAGGCGAAGGAACCCAAAGCACACCAGCGGATGAAGCACATTTTGCGTCGCTTCCACCTGGTCCGAGAGATCGTGGATCGAGGTGACGTCGACCTTCAGAAGATCGATGGAAAGGAGAACCTGACCGACCCCTTCACTAAATCCTTGGCGATAAAGGAGTTCGACAACTACAAGTCGAAGATGGGTATTAGATACCATGCCGAGTGGCTTTAGGACAAGTGGGAGTTATTGAGAAATATGTCCCAAAAGCCAATCGTCAAGCTGTTGATGGTTGAGCAACCAAGTATTGTAATTGATTTGTTAATAAATAAAATATATTTTTGGCATTTTCATCATAAGTTTTCATCTTCTAATGAACTCCATTGTTATGATGAGTCCTTAGGACTATTTAAGTTCAATAAAGAGAGGATTTATCGATTAGTCCTTAAAATTGTTCATGACCAAATGATAGGCTGTTAATATGGATGATAGCTTCTATTGAGCATAGGTCACTGTAGGCCATATGGATTGGTTGTCCTCTTAATCAAAGAGTATGGGGATACTGGTATGGCATACAGGTGAGATGTAAGGGTACATCATCATTGAACATGACCAACTCCAGAGCATTCTGCTATCGAGAATATCTCTGATGGGATATAGGTATAAGTGTCCCTTCGACTTGAGATCGCCTCAGTGACTTGCAAGCAACTCACTGTGCTTTGATACTAGACTAACTAAATTTTTAATTTAGTGACGGAAGACTTCTGAGCACAGTCAAGTACTTGCAAAGTCAAAGTGTGATCGAGATGGGATTGACCACTCCAAGAGTTGGAGAAGAATGAGTTGCTGTATTTCAATTTAGCAAAACCTTGATCAAGGTAATCCATCAGATGGATTTGATATTTTAAAATATAATGTGGACAACCTGATCAGAGTTGACAGTTGAACTCTGAGGTGTCCTATGATTATTTTGATCAAGGAGATGAATTATATGAAAACTATATCTGCATGGGTTCTAAGGATGTTGTTCTACACATTCGATCTATTCGATCGTCGGGTACCATTGCTACATGGTCACTTTGATTGGTACAAAAATTTATTCCTATGCTATCGACTTAGGTTCAGACCTATGAGGTTACACACATTAGAATTCATGATCCGATCGGATGGTTGATCAACGATTAAGAATCATTCTAGGGTTAAACGATTAATACGATTGACATTTAACCTAGTGCAAGTGTTGCAGGAGGATCAATTAGCAATTTGATTGCTAATTGGCTTAATTTGATTAAGCCAATGGATTGAAATTAAGTTTAATTGAATATAATTTAATTAGATTTAGTTTGAGCTTGATTGGATCAAGTCCAATTGGTTTACTGGATAAGCCAAGTGCAAGGAAAAACTAGTCCTAGTTCAATTAGGACTTGGGTCAATCTAATTTTTAATTTGATTAAAAAATTAAAATAGATTTAAATCTAATTTAATCTGATTAAATTATATTTTTAATTAGATTAAGACTTATTTTAATTAGGTTGATCTAATTTTAATTTAATTTAGTTTGAGAAATCAAATTAAAATAAGTCATAAGATAGAATCCTAGTAAGACTAGGATTCTACCTTGCACCACATAAGCCCCCCACCCCTCTCTCTTATTCCACACCAATTTTCTCTTATTTTGTGCGACAAAAATCCTCTCCCAGATCTTCACCACACCCAAAAGGTTTTCTCTCTTCTTTCTTACATGGAAGATGGTTGTGGATCAAATCAAAGTAGGAATAAGTTTGGATTTCAAATTTTATGAGATAGAGTTTTAGAAATCCAAAACTCTTTTCTTTTTGCACCAATTTTACTCAGATTTTTTCTAATATTTTCATCACTTTTATGCACTTGATAGGTGCCCTTTCTGTTGGTCCATGCACAAAAAAAAGGATGGGGCACCCAAGATTTGGGCACCCCTTATCTTCCATGTTTGGATAAACCTTGACTAGGTATTTGATTTAGACAGGACTCTATCATATCTCTCTATATAAAATAAATTTCTTATGAATTTTTGTGAACAATAGATCAAAGAGATATCTTTGGGGTATCCAAAAATCAAAGAGAAATAAGATTGGCGCATGGAGATATAATGGACACAAGATAGGGTATCTAGAGAGAGCAAAGAGAAGAAGAAGAGGGTCTTCTTCTAGGGTTGTTGTGTTCATCTCTTCCCTTCCTCCATCTTAAGTTTTCTAAGAGCATCTCAGATCTAAAACTCCTCCTCCTACTTTTTATTTTTTGAAAGAGTCCAAATCAAGAAGAAGGAGGCACCTGATCAACCATCGAAGAAGGATCAGCGCAGTACTAGCATACTGTGCTGATTTTCTAGAGCAGGACTTCTGATCGAGATTCGTGGACTTATATGGATGACTCCTAGAGGCCGGATGCATGTGTAGCTTGCAATATCATCCTCAAGCCCGGATCAGCAAGGTTAGAATATCTAACTTGCAAGGTAATAGATCTGATCTATTGTTTATTACATACATTAGATGTAGCATAAAAACATGTTGATATGATCAACATGTAGTTCATTCTCTATATATTTTAATTTTAGATTTAATGCTATGTAATAATCATGTAATACAATCTTAGATCTAGAGATTTTTTAATTTTATAAAATAAATTTTAATTTATTTTAGTCTTCCGCTGCATGATCTTGAAAAAGTTTTAAGATCTAACCCTGAAACTCTAGATCTGATTTCTTCACGACATCCACTACAAGGACTCATTGAGTCAATATTTATGTGTAGTCAAACTCCTGTAGCCTCATTATGAGTAGCTGTAGCACTACAGGTCAAAAGATCAGTCATACAACTGCAGCATCAAAAAAGTCACTAACGAGTGAGCAGACATCCATGTGACTTTTCGTGTTGGTCACGCTTAGTGCTTGTTGTTCTCTAACAACCACCTGCACTCTCGCTCCAGTGTCGCTATACCACAACTCGAGACTCATCTGTCTGAAGAAAGTGATCCATACACTGATCTATCTGGATTAATCATCATCCCCATGATGATCCTATGACTAGGAGCAATTTAGAAATTAATCATCAATGACACATATCTCAAATTCTTAACTCATTGAGAATATGTGTCATTATCTTGTTAATCCTTTGAATGATTCATGGACACATAAAATATGAATGATAATATAAATACGCAATAAGTATAAAACTATATCCTGAAATATGATATGTGTCAGTCAAGATTGGCTTCTAGGCATACATCCAACAATCTCTCACTTGCATTAAAGCTAATCTGCCATGTGCCATGCCCCATCTTTTCAAGATAGGCTTTAGTCTTCGACTAGTTAAGTAACTTATCTACATCTCATGTAGAATTTGCTCTGTGCACCTCTATATATTTCTTCTTGAGGTAGTCATGTGTTCTGCTACTCTATGTGTTTAGATATCTGGTGAGACCTAGGCTCCTTAGCAAGGTTATGGTGTCATTATCTTTGTAGTATAGTATCATAGAATTTGATGGCGTGACATCCAATTCTGTAACTAACATTAGAACTAGAATACATCCTACACATCTACAGTGTACTCAACTTCCATCGAATGATTATTTGAAGCCCTTCCAAGATATTGATATGATTACACCTACGATGTAAACATTCTACCATCAACATCAGACATAAAATTAAAATTGGTATATCCTCCCACTCCTAGCTATAATCCTTCTTCAAATTAAGAACAATTTCTTAGTTTTTCTTAAGTACTTAAGGATATTTTCATAGCAATCCAGCATTCTCAATTTGGATACAACTGATATCTACTTGTGACATTCACAATATTAACTATATCAGTTCAAGTACATTATATAGTATACATCTATGCCCAAGAGGATAGCAAATTTCTCTTTGAGATTTCTATGCTGAATCCTTTCAGCATCTAGTCTTTGTACTTTATCTATGAAAATACAAACATCCAATTGCATCTATCTCTATAGATCTTTATATTATCAGAATATAGGATGCTTGCTTTATGTCTTTCATGAAGAACTCTATATACAAACATACTTTAACCGATGTCAGTATTGGATACTCTCACTGATCCTTTAGAAAACACATAATTCCTCATTTTTGATCAAACAATTTGATCATATCATCAAAATGAATGTTCCAACTCCAAGATTATTATAGACTTTGTGATCTCATATCATGAGAAGTAAAATCCATAAGCTACTCCATATAGAAATCTTCAAAAGATATCTAGTTAGAAAAGCTAATTTACATCCTTTTCTTGAAGTCGATGTCTAACATTGCCTCATTGTAGGTTTTGGGATCATCTCTATGTTTCTCATCTCCAATGAGAAATAATTTTTCTATATTTTCTTTTAAGTATACCCAAGTACCTTTCAAGAAGATTGAAGATTCTACTATATGTATGAGGTAGAGGATGAATATATATATACTGGCTCATCATAAATGGTTCTTTAGGTCCTATGGCTCATTGCTCTTCAGAGACACTCTCTTTAAGTTTAACTTTTCTTCCACTGCTTTATCTTAGTTAAATAATTTTTCAAGAAGATAGCATGTCGGGTCACAATTACATTATAATCATTTCAGAAGAAAAGTAGTATCCCAAACTCTTTTAAAGATAAGCTTTATACACCTATCCTCTAACATATCCACCTGCTATCTTTAACACAGGCTGGACATCCTTAGATCTCAAAATAATGAAGATTCAGTCTTTACCATGCCATATCTCATACGGTGTGGTAGGAACAGATTTAAAGAGAACCCAATTTCAAAAAAATAAAGCATGTCCCTAAAGAAACAAAATAAATCAGTGAATTCCATCATGAATCGGACCATATCTCATATAATCCCATGACTCTTCTTATCTCGTTGAGTAGAGATGTACTAAGAGGGGTCCAATGTGAAGCTATGCCATTTTATGAGATATCCGAAAAAATTTTTCTTTGGTATTGCATCCTTGATCCGATTGAAGTACCTTTAGAAATTTTTCGATTTGCTTCCATATTTTTACATCTGAATTCCTAGAACCTTTTAACAATTTTAGATTTGTATCTTATATACTTATCCATACCATGACTGATCATCGATAAAGGTAACAAAGTAGAGACAACTCCCTTTGTTAGCACATTAAATGGGCTACACACATCAAATGTGTACTAGAATAAGTTGTTAGGAATAGTATCCCAAAGCCAATCGTCAGTCTATTGACGGTTGTACTCATTTTTGTATTTGTACATGAATTATGAATTAATAAAAATTATTTTGGTATTTTTCATCATAAAATATTTCATCTTCTAATGAACTCCTATGTTGTGGTGAAGTCCTTAGGACTATTTAGACTCGACAAAGGAGGATTTGTCATTTAGTCCTTAAATCTGTTCGCGACCAAATGATACGTTGTTACCAAGGATGACAATATTTATCAAGCATAGGTCGTTGTGTGCCATATAGGTTGGTTGTCCTCTTAACCAATGAGTGTGGAGACACTGGTATGGCATATAGGTGAGATGTAAGGGTACATCTGCACTGAACGTGACCGACTTCAGAGCTATTTTTGCTGTCAAGATTTGCTCCGATGGAATATGGGTATAAATATCCCTCCGACCTGAGACCGCCACGGTGACTTGCAAGTAACTCATTGCACTTAGGCACTGGACTATCTGAATTTTTAATTCAGTGATGGAAGGCTGCTGGGTGTAGTCAAGTACTTGACTTATCGATGCGTGTGTCAAGATGAGATTGATCACACCAATTTAGGAGCTGTGTACAGTCATGTTTCAATTTAGCAAAACCTTGGCCAGGGTAGTCCTTGTGAAGAGTACAGGACTGTTTGAGTTGAGCACGATTCGGATGATTTGATCAGAGTTGACAGTTTAATCCTGAGTCATCCTAAACACAAGGGTCAAAAGGATGAATTATATAGTAACCATATTCATGTAGGTTCTTAGTGTTGCGATTGCAACTCTTCGACCTATCCGGATGTCGGGTACCATTGCTAGATGGTCACTTCGATTAGTACAGGAATTGGTTCCTGTGCTACCGGCTTAGGTTCGAACCTATGGGGTCACACACATTAGAGGTTCCTATCTGATCTGATGGCTGATGTAGAATCCTACATGTTTGGGACTTAGTGATCGAGAATTAGGATTCTCTGATCATGAGTTCCACACATTATGGGTACCGGTGTCAAGAGTCCCACTGGTTGGGACTTTTCGATGAATTACATATCGATGAATTCTAATGCCCGATTACCTATCAGATTTGGACTCAGTATTTATGAGAGGTTTAATTAGTGATTTGATCACTAATTAACTAAATTTAATTGAGTAATTATTTTTGGATCAAGTCCAATTGAATTGGATTCAGTTGGGTTTGACCCAATTAGGTTAAGAGTTGACCTAATAGTCAAGATGGTTTGGTCCTTGATTTGATCAGGGGTTGGGCTTAGTCAATTCCTGATTTGATTAAGATTTTATTGAGCCTAATTAAGTCTAATTAAGTTGGGTTTAAATTAGTCTAATTGGATCTAACTTATTTGGTTCAATTAGGTTGGTTTAAATAATTAAACCACCTTGACCCAATCTCCATGCGCCACCTCACTTCCATTGCACCCATTTGAATTCATGAGAAAGAACTTCTCATGAATTTTTTCCTCACGCCAAGCCCTCTCCATGCCCCACTTTAATGTGCCATATGAATGGATAAGGATGATTGGTTGGCCATTCAAATTCAAAATAAAGTTTGAATTTGAATGGGCAATCAATCTTTGCACCTTATCCCTTTTTTTATGCCCCATTTATTACATGAGAAAAGGTTTCTCATGAAAGCACTCCATGCACAATTTAAGCCATGCCTCATGCCTTTAGTGGATAAGGGATGAGTTGGTGTCCATTTGAATTCAAAATTTGATTTGAATTCAAATGTGCAATTACTCATCTTTATCCTTTCTTTTGGATAAAATGTTTGACGTTGTTATAAAAGGAGGTGAAGAGTGGGGCATGCAAGAAAAAGATTTTTGGAGAAAAATTTTGGGGCGTGAGAAGTCTTGTGCGTGAGAAAGAAGTCTATATCCTTTCAAGAGAAAAAGAAAGAAAAGAAAGAAATGTGGGTGCAAGGTTTCCGGTGAGTTCCCTGGAGTTTTAGCCTGGGGTTCAGGAAGTGAGAAAATGAGCTACGAGTGTCGTGAGCCCATAAAATTTTAGAGAGATCTTCAACATCCTCTCAAGTATGTCTGTTGATGATTCGGAGCATCCAAAGAATCGACAGACATCGATCGAAGGAGTTCGATCAGCATCGGCCGTCAAAAGGGCTCTACAACAGCTAGCACTCGTGAGGAGTCGATCAGATCGAGAGCTTCGTGTGGATGATCTGTAGAAGTCAGACATACTGTGTGGCTGTATCGTGATGATCATACTCTTCCGACGGTGATCAGATTGCGACGATCTACTACCCGCACAAAGATATTATGTTCTGAACACATTACAATAAAGTGTTTATTGTTCAAATTCGAATTTCAAATTTAAATACATGCATGCTATATATCATATTTAGATCCTAGTGTAGGGTAAATTTATGTTAATTAATTAGATTAATTAATATTTTTCTATTGTAAAATCATGATTTTGAAAAAGTTTTAAAATTATTATTTTACCCCTGCACTGAATTTCCCCACAATTGGTATCAGAGCGGGTTCTTAGATATGATATATATATTTGCATGCATAGATTAAGTTGTAATCTAAAAGTTTAAATTTGAAATTTGAAATTTAAAAATTTGAAATTTGAATTTGAAAGTTGTTTGAAATTCAAAATTCAAAAATTTAAAATTTAAAATTTGAATTTTGAATTTTGAAATTTGAAATTCGAAATTCGAAATTCAAAAATTTGAAATTCAAAATTTGAAATTTAAAATTTGAAATTTGGTTGAAATTTCAAATTTAAAATTTAAAATTTAAAATTTAAATTCAAAATTTGAAATTCAAAAATTTGAAATTTGAAATTTATTTGAAATTTGAAATTCAAAATTTAAAATTTAAAATTTGAAATTTAAAATTTAAATTTTAAAATTGGTATATTTAGATATACTTGATCCAAGTAGCAAGTAATCGAATTGGGTTGGTTGCCATGGCCGTCCGGTCATAGGAGAAAAGTAGGGTTTAAATGCCCTCTCTTCCCATTCGATGGGGTCTCCTATGGTGGTAGGGGTGCCACTGCAATTATATCCCATACAGATGAAGCAGCGAAAGGAATTAATTATAAAATTCAATTGTAAAATTTATCATGAATGTGTTAGATTAGATCTAAAGGAATATTCATGATTTATTTTGATTGAGTTATTTTCTGTTATGTAATTAGCAATAAGATTGCTATTTATGAAATGAGTCAACATATTTGGTGAACAAAAAATAAAATCTTTCAAATTTGAAAATTATTTTCGAAATGCCAATCCCTGACCCATCAGTCTAAATACTTAATTAAAAGAATTAAGTATTGTCTAGTAGGTCTAGAATTGTGAATTAAGACCTAAGACAATTGCATAAACTTGTGGGTCAATGGGTTAGATGGATTAGGTCCATAATTGGGTTAGACCTAAGGTTAGCTTAAAGAAATGGACTAAATTAGAGTAATTGGTCAAATCTAATCAAAAGTTGAATTAGATTAGGTCAAGGATACTCTAGACTCAACTCCAATAGTTATAGTTGAATGGTCCATGTCTTTAACTAGACCAAGATGGACTTAATTCATGGCTACACAGTGGAACCCTATTTACTAAGTTGATCAAATTAAAACTAATGAACCGGTTCGTGTCTAAGGTAAGTTTGGCAGTTTGACCAGTGGTTTTTAAGCGGGAGCTACTCGCAGTGATTTGATCTCTGATGAGTTAATGGCTTATCCCCACTACTGATCTCACTTACCTGGCCAACCTGGTGAATTAGGTTTTGATTAGATCACTTGGTGATTAGGGCTCACCCATGTCATTAGGTAAATCAGTTTGACTGATTTAGGTGCTTCTAATGCCAGCTTTAATTAAGTCCTTTTTAATCTGACTTGATGAAGTCAGTGGGAGGATTGAAATTGGCTGGATATTTCTTTCTCATTTATCCTTTAATAGAATCTTCAAAAAAAATTATTAGGTCCCTAAAAATGATTAAGTTATATTGATAACTAAGTCATAGCCTCCCATTAAGTGAGTGATAATGAGTCCATTAGTTTAATAATCATTGGGGCCTAAAGGCCTGGTGCTTATTGACTAATGGAATTATCATTCATAATATGATAATTTGGTTTGAGTCTTTTTGATGGTGATCAGGTTGGCCGGCCAAAGTCGGGCCTAATCATTTATTGGTCTGATTCACCAAATCAAATCATGTTAATGGTTGGACCTAACCAGATCTTTTCAGTGGAGGCCAAAGCCAACTGATTAGGTTCTGGGGCAAAATCAATTATTTGAAGTTGTTTAGAGAAATAACTGGTTATGAACCTACCCATAGATGCACATGGGTTGACCAACCAAAGTTGAGCTCGTGTGTAGTTTGTGTGGATTCTAGTACCCACTAAGAAATTAAAGTAATTTCTCGAATTGGAGGTTGAGGCTACCAGTTCGTAAAAATACTGGGAGAAACTTTAGACTAAAGTCTAAGTCTTTAGTATTTATAATTTATGTACTAATAGAGGTCTGGTTTTCCTTTATGCAGCTATGGCCACTACCCTGTCCCTCTGGTCATTATTAGATAATGACAAGCTCATGAGACCTAATTTCGATAGCTGGTATCGAAAATTAAAAATCATCCTTGAGCATGAGCGGATCCTTTATGTAGTAATGGATCCGACACCTGAGGAGCCAGCCCCGAACATTAGAGGGACGGTCCGAGACACTTATCAGAAGTGGTTCAATGACTGCACCATCGTTCGATGCATTATGCTGGCGGCAATGAATGATGAGTTCAGTCACAGGTTCGAGAACGCCCAGCCACAGGAGATGCTTCAAATGTTGAATGACTCCTTTGGCATACTTGACGACGTTGAAAGGCACAAAACTAGTTGTGCCATTTTCAATGCTCGAATGAGGATGGAGCCTCAGTCACTGATCATGTACTGTACATGATCAAAATGATTGAGCGCCAAAGTAAACTGGGCTTTTCCTTGCACGAGCAGCTCGGTAAGGATGCGATCCTTAATTCATTGCCCAAGTCTTTCCTCCTTTTCCTTACTCATTTTTGGATGACAAAGCCTGCAGTGAACTACCACGGCTTGTTGGGGTTGCTGCAGAACTTTGAGAAGGATCACCAGCTCCATAAGGAATCGATGAATGTAGTGGGAGGGTCTTCTTCTGGTCGTCGACCCTTTAAGAAAGGGAAGAAGAAGAAGAACAAGAAGAAAATAAAGGGAAGAAGAAGAACAAGAAGAAGAAGAATAAGAAGGTGTAGCTGCATGCTGGGACATCTACACAGGGTCAGACCAAGAAATGCAAGCCCGATTAGAGCCAGGCGGAGTGCTTCTTTTGCAAGAAGTAGGGGCACTGGAGGAGGAACTGTCCTCTATACATTGCCTCCCTGGACCCGAACAGGCCGAAGAAGAAGCAAAGTACTTATATGATAATACCTTGTAACTTTTTCATTTGTGATACTACTGCCTGGGTATTGGATACCGGAAGTCTTTATCATATTTGCAATTCGATGCAGGGTCTGCAGGTCAGTAGGAGATTTGATGAAGGTGATAGATTCCTGAACGTTGGAGATGGAAGCAATGTTCCAGTTCTAGCATTAGGAATCATGAACCTTGTAATCAATTCTCGAAATATAATTCTGAGTGAATGTCACTATTGTCTAAGTTTTTTATTAAATATTATTTCTGTAGGCCTTTTGGCCATGAACGGTTATCAATTTTTAATAAAAAAAAATATTTGCAATATCATTTTGAATGGTGTTACAATATTTGCTGGACAACTTAATAATGGAATTTACTTTCTATCACAACCTGTTAATATGGTTCAAACCTCCGGTAAATGCTCTAGAATAGATAATGTATCAGAAGTCTACCTTTGGCACTGTAGGCTAGGTCATATCAATAAGAACAGGATAAACAGGTTGGCTCAAGAAGGAATTCCTGAAGTAGGTGATTGTGAATCACTTCCAACCTGTGAGTCCTATCTTCTTGATAAAATGACCAAATCACCTTTTACTGAAAAAGATGAGCGAGCCAGTGAACTCTTGGGTTTGGTACATTCTGATGTATGTGGACCCATGAGCTCAAGTGCAACAGGTGGATATTTCTACTTCATAATCTTCACAGATGACCTATCGAGGTATGGGTATGTCTATTTAATGAAGCATAAATCGGAGTCATTTAAAATGTTCAAACTATTTCAAAATGAGGTAGAAAAATAAACTGAAAAGTGTATTAAAACTCTTCGATCTGATCGAGGAGGTGAATACCTTTCTAATGATTTTCTGACATATCTTGGAGAGAATGGGATTCTCTCTCAATGGACTCCTCCTAGAACATCACAGCATAATGGTGTATCTGAAAGGAGAAATCGGACCTGGTTAGACATGGTTCGATCCATGATGGGGTTTGCTGGTCTGCCAATCTTCTTCTGGGGATATGCGCTTGAATCGATTTGTTACCTTCTAAATAGAGTTTCGAGTAAGTCTGTAACCAAAACACCATATGAGATATGGATAGGACGTAAGCCAGTACTCTCGCACCTTAGGGTTTGGGGGTGTCCGGCTTATGTTAAATGTTTAATTACCGACAAGCTAGGACCTAGGTCTGACAAGTGTAATTTTATAGGATACCCAAAAGAGACCAAAGGATATTATTTCTACCTGACTAATGAGCAAAAGGTGTTTGTCAGTCTTAAGGCAATCTTTTTGAAAAAGGAGTTCTTTGGTGAAGGGACTATTGTCTCTAAGGTCGAACTTGATGAAGTTTGACAGGTGAAAAAATCAACACAAGTTGCTGAACCTGAATCGAATTTGATTAGATCAGATCTGGAGCCCATTGATCAAGCACCCTTAAGGCGATCTGGTAGAGTACCATGTCAATCGAACAGATACTATGGTTTCTTGGTCCGAGACGACGATCCTATCGAACTTGATGAAAACGATGAGGATCCGATCACCTACATGGATGCAATGTAGAGATCCGACTCTGAGAAATGGCTGGAGGCATGAAATCCGAAATGGAGTCCATGAAGGTCAACGATGTGTAGATATTGGTTGACCCACCCGAAAGAGTAAAACCCATAGGGTGTAAGTAGGTCTTCAAGTGGAAGAGAGGCGCAGACGAAAAGGTGGAAACCTGTAAAGCCCATCTGTTGCCAAAGGATATCGTCAACATTATGGTATAGACTATGACAAGATGTTTTCTCCTGTGGCAATGCTCAAATCCATTCGGATTATGCTTGCGATAGCTGTCCATCTGGACTATGAAATCTGGTAGATAGATGTGAAGACAGCTTTCTTAAATGGAGAGCTGGATGAAGAGGTGTATATGATACAACCTGAAGGATTCACATCCACAGATGAGTCTAAGGTGTGCAGGCTACAGAGGTCCATTTATGGACTTAAGCAGGCATCACGGAGTTGGAACATACGTTTTGATAAGACGATCAAGATGTATGGCTTCGTTAAGAACGGAGAAGAGCCATGCATTTATAAGTGGGCTAATAGTCCAGTAGTAGTATTTCTTGTATTGTATGTGGATGACATTCTCTTAATCGAGAATGATGTCCCTGCATTACAGAGAATAAAGATTTTGCTGTCGTCACAGTTCTCCATGAAAGATCTGAGAGAAGCTTCCTACATCCTAGGGATGAGGATCTATAGGGATAGATCTAAAAGGTTGCTTGGTTTATCTCAGTCCACGTACATTGATAGTATGCTGAAGATGTTCAGCATGGAGAATTCCAAGAAAGGCTATCTTCCGATAGGCCATGGAATTTCTCTCTCAAAGAGAGATTGTCCGACAACACCTCAAGAGAGAGAGCATATGGGTAGGATTCCATATGCTTCGATAGTGGGATCTATCATGTACGTCATGATAAGTACACGACCAGATGTGGCATACTCACCAGGGGTAGTGAGTAGATACCAATCTGATTCAGGAGAGAATCACTGGAAGGTTGTTAAAACCATCCTGAAGTATTTAAGAAATACTAAGGACCAATGGTTTATTTATGATGAATCAGACTTGAGGCTTATAGGGTTTACAGACTCTAGTTTCCAGTCTGATCACGATGACAGCAAAAGTGTGTCGGAAATTATTTTTACCCTTAATGGTGGGGCTATCTGCTGGAAAAGTTCCAAGCAGCACACAGTGGTAGATTCAGTTTGCGAGGCGGAGTATGTCGCCACATCAGATGCTGCCAAAGAAGCGGTGTGGCTGAGGAAATTCATCACCGAGCTCGAAGTAGCACCCTCCCTTGTTGGTCCAGTTCTGCTCTACTATGACAGCTCTGGAGCCATTGCTCAGGCGAAGGAACCAAAGGCACACTAGCGGACGAAGCATATTCTGCACCGCTACCATCTCATCCGAGAAATTATGGATCGAGGTGACGTCAATCTTCAGAAGATCGACGGAAAGGAGAACCTGACTGACCCATTCACTAAAGCCATTGCGGTGAAGGAGTTCGACAACTACAAGTCAAAGATGGGTATTAGATACTGCATCAATTGGCTTTAGGCCAAGTGAGAGATTGTTGGAAATAGTGTCCCAAAGCCAATCGTCAGCCTGTTGACAGTTGTGCTCATTTTTATATTTGTACATGAATTATGAATTAATAAAAATTATTTTGATATTTTTCATCATAAAATATTTCATCTTCTAATGAACTCTTATGTTGTGGTGAAGTCCTTAGGACTATTTAGACTCGACAAAGGAGGATTTATCGTTTAGTCCTTAAATCTGTTCGCGACCAAATGATACGTTGTTACCAAGGATGACAATATTTATCAAGCATAGGTCGTTGTGTGCCATATAGGTTGGTTGTCCTCTTAACCAATGAGTGTGGAGACACTGGTATGGCATACAGGTGAGATGTAAGGGTACATCTGCACTGAACGTGACCGACTTCGGAGCTATTTTTGCTATCAAGATTTGCTCCGATGGAATATGGGTATAAATATCCCTCCAATCGGAGACCGCCATGGTGACTTGCAAGCAACTCACTGCACTTAGACACTGGACTACCTGAATTTTTAATTCAGTGACGGAAGGCTGCTGGGTGTAGTCAAGTACTTGACTTGTCGGTGCGTGTGTCAAGATGGGATTGACGACTCCAGTTTAGGAGCTGTGTATAGTCATGTTTCAATTTAGCAAAACCTTGGCCAGGGTAGTCCTTGTGAGGAGTCACAGGACTGTTTGAGTTGAGCACGATTCGGATGATCTGATCAGTGTCGACAGTTTAACCCTGAGTTGTCCTAAACACAGGGGTCAAAAGGATGAATTATACAGTAACCATATTCATGTAGGTTTTGAGTGTTGCGATTGTGACTCTTCAACCTATCCAGACGTCGGGTACCATTGCTAGATGGTCACTTCAATTAGTACAGGAATTGGTTCCTGTGCTACCGGCTTAGGTTCGAACCTGCGGGGTCACATACATTAGAGGTTCCTATCTGATCTGATGGTTGATGTAGAATCCTACATGTTTGGAACTTAGTGATCGAGAATCAGGATTCTCTGATCATGAGTTCCACACATTATGGGTACCGGGGTCAAGAGTCCCACTTGTTGGTACTTTTCGATCAGGGTTACATATCGATGAATTCTGATGCCCGATTGCCCATCAGATTTGGACTCAATATTTATGAGAGATTTAATTAGTAATTTGATCACTAATTAACTCAATTTGATTGAGTAATTATTTTTAGATCAAGTCCAATTGAATTGGATTCAGTTGGGTTTGACCCGATTAGGTTAAGAGTTGACCTAATTGTCAAGATGGTTTGGTCCCTGATTTGATCAGGGGTTGGGCTTAGTCAATTCCTGATTTGATTAGGATTTTATTAAGCCTAATTAAGCCTAATTAAGTTAGGTTTAAATTAGTCTAATTGGACCTAACTTATTTGGTTCAATTAGTTGGTTTAAATAATTAAACCACCTTGACCCAATCTCCATGCACCACCTCACTTCCATTGCACCCATTTGAATTCATGAGAAGGAACATCTTATGAATTTTTTCTTCATGGCAAGCCTATTGGGAATAGTATCCCAAAGCCAATCGTCAGCCTGTTGACGGTTGTGCTCATTTTTTGTATTAGTACATGAATTAAAAATTAATAAAAATTATTTTGGCATTTTTCATCATAAAATATTTCATCTTCTAATGAACTCCTGTGTTATGGTGAAGTCCTTAGGACTATTTAGACTCGACAAAGGAGGATTTGTCATTTAGTCCTTAAACCAGTTCGCGACCAAATGATACGTTGTAACCAAGGACAACAACGTTTATCGTGTATAGGTCGTTGTGTGCCATATAGGTTGGTTGTTTTCTTAACCAAAGAGTGTGGGACAGTGGTATGGCATACAGGTGAGATGTAAGGGTACATCTGCACTGAACATGACCGACTCTAGAGCTATTTCTACTGTCAAGATTTGCTCCGATGGAATATGAGTATAAATGTCCCTCCGACCTGAGACCGCCACGATGACTTGCAAGCAACTCACTGCACTTAGGCACTGGACTACCTGAATTTCTAATTCAGTGACGGAAGGTTGCTGGGTGTAGTCAAGTACTTGACTTGTCGGTGTGTGTGTCAAGATGGGATTGACCACTCTAATTTAGGAGCTGTGTACAGTCGTGTTTCAATTTAGCAAAACATTGACTAGGGTAGTTCTTATGAAGAGTCACAGGACTGTTTGAGTTGAGCACGATTCGGATGATCTAATCAGGGTTGACAGTTTAAACCTTGAGTCATCCTAAAACACAGGGGTCATAAGGATGAATTATACAGTAACCATATTCACATAGGTTTTGAGTGTTGCGATTGCAACTCTTCGACCTATCTGGACGTTAGGTACCATTGCTAGATGGTCACTTCGATTAGTACAGGAATTGGTTCTTGTGCTACCGGCTTAGGTTCGAACCTGCGGGATCACAGACATTAAAGGTTCCTATCTGATCTAAAGGCTGGTGAAGAGTCCTATGTGTCTGGGATTCTATGATCGATAATCAGGATTCTCTGATCATAAATTTTACATATTTTGGGTATCGAGGTCAAGAGTCCCACTGGTTGGGACTTTTCGATCAGGGTTACATATCGATGAATTCTGATGCCCGATTGCCCATGGATTTAGACTCAGTTTTTATGAAAGGTTTAATTAGTGATTTGATCACTAATTAACTAATTATTTTTGGATCAAGTCCAATTGAATTGGATTCAGTTGGGTTTGATCCGATTAGGTCAAGAGTTGACCTAATCGTCAAGATGGTTTGGTCCCTGATTTGATCAGGGGTTGGGCTTAGTCAATTCCTGATTTGATTAGGATTTTATTGAGCCTAATTAAGCCTAATTAAGTTGGATTTAAAATTAGTCTAATTGGACCTAACTCATTTGGTTCAATTAGGTTGGTTTAAATAATGAAACCACCTTGGACCAATCTCCATGCGCCACCTCACTTCCATTGCACCCATTTGAATTCATGAGAACTTCTCATGAATTTTTCCTCACGCCAAGCCTTTCTCCACCCCCACTTTAATGTGCCAAGTGAATGGATAAGGTTGGCCATTCAAATTCAAAATAATGTTTGAATTTGAATGGGCAATTAATCTTTGTGCCTTATCCCTTGTTTTACGCCTCAATTAATTACATGAGAAAATATTTCTCATGAAATCCCTCCATGCACAATTTCAGCCATGCCTCCTCTTCTCACACCTTTTGTGGATAAGGGATGAGTTGGTGTCTATTTGAATTCAAAATTTGATTTTGAATTCAAATGAGTAATTACTCATCTTTATCTTTTCATTTGGATAAGATTTTTGAAGTGATTATAAAAGGAAGAGAATAATGGGGCGTGCAAAAAAAAAAAAAGAAATCTTTTCTTGGAGAGAAGTTTTGGGGTGTGAGAAAGTCTTATGCATGAGAAGGAAGTCCATATCCTTCCAAGAGAAAAAAAAAAGTGGGTGCAAGGTTTCGTTGAGTTCCCTAGAGTTTTAGCTTGGGGTTCAAGAAGTGAGAAGGTGAGCTACGAGTGTCGTGAGCTCACCAAATCTCAAGGAGATCTTCAACATCCTCTCAAGCACATCTGCTGATGATCCAGAGCATCCAAAAAATCAGCAGACATCGATCGAAGGAGTTTGATCAGCATCGACCGTCGAAAGGGCTCTACAACGAGCTGCACTTGTGAGGAGTCGATCAGACTGGGAGCTTCGTGTGGACGATCCATAGAGGCCAGACATACTGTGTGGCTAAATCACAATGATCAGACTCCCCCGACGGTGATCAAATTGCGACGATCAACTACCCGCTCAAAGGTATTGTGTTCTGAACACGTTACAGTAAAGAGTTTACTGTTCGAATTTCAAATTCAAATTTAAATGAATGCATGCTATATATCATATTTAGATCCTAGTGTAGGGTAAATTTATGTTAATTAATTAGATTAATTAATATTTTTTACTGTAAAATCATGATTTTGAAAAAGTTTTAAAATTACATTTTACCCCTGCACTGAATTTTCGCTACAAATGGTATCAAAGCGGTTCTAAGATATGATATATAAATTTGCATGCATAGATTAAGTTGTAATCTAAATATTTAAATTTGAAATTTAAAATTTGAATTTTGAAAGTTGTTCAAAATTCAAAATTCAAAAATTCAAAATTCAAAATTTAAAATTTGAAATTTGAAATTTGAAATTCAAAATTCAAAATTCAAAATTTTAAAATTCAAAATTTGAAATTTGAAATTTGGTTGAAATTTCAAATTTGAAATTCAAAATTCAAAATTCAAAAATTTGAAACTTAAAATTTGAAATTTGTTTGAAATTTGAAATACAAAATTTAAAATTTGAAATTTAAATTTTAAAATTTATATATTTAGATATACTTGATCCAAGTAGCAAGTAATCGAATTGGGTTGGTTGCCATGGTCATCCGGTCATAGAAGAAAAGTAGGGTTTAAAGACCCTCTCCTCCCATTCGATGGGGTCTCCTATGGCGGTAGGGGTGCCGCTGCAATTATATCCCATGCAGATGAAGCAGCGAAAGGAATTATTTGTAAAGGTTCTATTGTAAAATTTATCATGAATTTGTTAGATTAGATCTAAAGGATTATTCATGATTTATTTTGATTGAGTTATTTTCTGTTAAGTAATTAGCAATAGGATTGCTATTTATGAAATGTGCTGATCTATTTGTGAAATGAGTCAACATATTTGGTGAACAGAAAATAAAACCTTTCAAATTTGAAAAATTATTTTTGAAATGCCAAACCCTGACCCATCAATCCAAATACTTAATTAAAAGAATTAAGTGTTGTCTAGTAGGTCTAGAATTATGAATTAAGACCTAAGACAATTGCATAAACTTATGGGTCAATAGGTTAGATGGATTAGGTCCATAATTGGGTTAGACCTAAGGTTAGCTTAAAGAAATGGACTGAATTAGAGTAATTAGTCAAATCTAATCAAAAGTTGAATTAGATTAGGTCAAGGATACTCTAGACTCAACTCCAATAGTTGTAGTTGAATGGGTCCATGTATTTAACTAGACCAAGATGGACTTAATTCATGGCTATGCGGTGGAACCCTATTTACTAAGTTGATCAAATTAAAACTAATGAACCAGTTGGTGTCTAAGGTAAGTTTGGTAATTTGACCAGTGGTTTTTAAGCGGGAGCTACTCGCAGTGATTCGATCTCTGACGAGTTAATGGCTTATCCCCACCACTGATCTCACTTACCTGGCCAACTTGGTGAATTAGATTTTGATTAGATCACTTGGTGATTAGGGCTCACCCATGTCATTAGGTAAATCAGTTTGACTGATTTAGGTGCTCCTAATGCTGGCTTAATTAAATCCTTTTTAATCTGACTTGGTGAAGTCAGTGGGAGGATTGAAATTGGCTGGTAATTTATCTTCTCATCTATTCTTTAATAAAATTTTCAAAAATTATTAAGTCCTAAAAATGATTAAGTTATATTGATAACTAAGTCATAGCCTCCCATTAAGTGAGTGATAATGAGTCCATTAGTTTAATAATCATTGGAGGCCCAAAGGCCTAGTGCTTATTGACTAATGGAATTATCATTCATAGTATGATAATTTGGTTTGAGTCTTTCTGATGGTGGTCAGGTTGGCCGGCCAAAGTCAGGCCTAATCATTTATTGGTCCGATTCACCAAATCAAATCATGTTAATGGTTAGACCTAACCAGATCTTTTCAGTGGAGGCCAAAGCCTACTGATTAGGTTCTGGGGCAAAATTAATTACTAGAAGTTGTTTAGAGAAACAACTGGTTATGAACCTACCCATAGATGCGCATGGGTTGACCAACCAAAGTTGGACTCGTGTGTAGTCTGTGTGGATTCTAGTACCCACTAAGAAATTAAAGTAATTCTTCGAATTGGAGGTTGAGGCTACCAATTCGTAAAATACTGGAAGAAACTTTAGACTAAAGTCCAAGTCTTTAGTATTAATAATTTATGTACTAATTAAGGTCTGGTTTTCTTTTATGTAGCTATGGCCATTACCCAGTCACTTCAGTCATTATTAGATAATGACAAGCTCATGGGACCTAATTTTGATAGCTGGTATCAAAAATTAAAAATCATCCTTGAGCATAAGCGGATCCTTTATGTAGTAACGGATCCGGCACCTGAGGAGCCAGCCCTGAACGTTAGAGGAACGGTCCGAGACACTTATCAGAAGTGGCTCAACGACCGTACCACTGTTTGATGCATTATGCTGGCGGCAATGAATGATGAGTTCAGCCGCAGGTTCGAGAACACCCAGCCATAGAAGATGCATCAAATGTTGAACGATTTCTTTGGCTCGCCTGACGACGTTGAAAGGCACAAAACTAGTTGTGCCATTTTCAATGCTCGGATGAGGGATGGGGCCTCAGTCACCGATCATGTATTGTACATGATCGAAATGATTGAGCGCCTAAGTAAATTGGGCTTTCCCCTGCACGAGCAGCTCGGTAAGGATGCGATCCTTAATTCATTGCCCAAGTCCTTCCTCCCCTTTCTTACTCATTTTTGGATGACAAAGCCTGCAGTGAACTACCACAGCTTGTTGGGGTTGCTGCAGAACTTTGAGAAAGATCACCAGCTCCATAAGGAGTCAGTGAATGTTGTGGGAGGGTCTTCTTTTGGTCGTCGACCCTTTAAGAAAGAAAAGAAGAACAAGAAGAAGAAGAACAAGAAGGTGCAGCTGCATGCTAGGATGTCTGCGCAGGGTCAGACCAAGAAGCGCAAGCCCGACCAGAGCCAGGCGGAATGCTTCCTTTGTAAAAAGCAGGGGCACTGGAAGAGGAATTGTCCTCTATACATTGCCTCCTTGGACCCAAACTGGCTAAAGAAGAAGCAAGGTACTTATATGATAACACCTTGCAATTTTTCCATTTGTGATACTACTGCCTGGGTATTGGATTCCGAAAGCTCTTATCATATTTGCAATTTGATGCAGGGCCTGTAGGTCAGTAGGAGATTTGATGAAGGCGAGAGGTTCCTGAACGTTGGAGATGGAAGCAAAGTTCCAGTTCTAGCATTAGGAATCATGAACCTTGTAATCAATTCTCGAAATATAATTCTGAGTGAATGTCACTATTGTCCCAGCTTTTTATTAAATATTATTTCTGTAGGCCTTTTAGCCATAAACGGTTATCAATTTTTAATAAAAAAAATATTTGCAATATCATTTTGAATGGTGTTACAATGTTTGTTGGACAACTTAATAATGAAATTTACTTTCTATCACAATATGTTAATGTGGTTCAAACCTTCGGTAAATGCTCTAGAATAGATAATGTGTCAGAAGTCTACCTTTGGCACTGTAGGCTAGGTCATATCAATAAGAACAGGATAAACAGGTTGGCTCAAGAAGAATTCTTGAAGTAGGTGATTGTGAATCACTTCCAACCTGTGAGTCTTGTCTTCTTGGTAAAATGACCAAATCATCTTTTACTAAAAAAGGTGAGCGAGCCAGTGAACTCTTGGGTCTGATACATTCTGATGTATGTAGACCCATGAGCTCAAGTGCAAGAGGTGGATATTTCTACTTCATAACCTTCACAGACGACCTATCGAGGTATGGGTATGTCTATTTAATGAAGCATAAATCGGAGTTGTTTGAAATGTTCAAACTATTCCAAAATGAGGTAGAAAAATAAACTGGAAGGTGTATTAAAACTCTTCGATCTGATCGAGGAGGTGAATACCTCTCCAATGATTTTTGACATATCTTGGAGAGAATGGGATTCTCTCTCAATGGACACCTCCTGAAACACCACAGCATAATGGTGTGTCTGAAAGGAGGAATCGGACCTTGTTGGACATGATTCGATCCATGATGGGGTTTGCTAGTCTGTCGATCTCCCTCTGGGGATATGCGCTTGAATTGGCTTGTTACGTTCAAAATAGAGTTTCAAGTAAATCTGTAGCCAAAATGCCATATGAGATATGGATAGGACGTAAGCCAATACTCTCGCACCTTAGGGTTTGGGGGTGTCCAGCTTATGTTAAACATTTAATTACGGACAAGCTTGGACCTAGGTCTGACAAGTGTAATTTTATAGGGTACCCAAAAGAGACCAAAGGGTATTATTTCTACCTGGCTGATGAGCAAAAGGTGTTTATCAGCCTTAAGGCAATCTTTTTGGAAAAGAAGTTCCTTAGTGAAGGGACTGTTGCCTCTAAGGTTGAACTTGACGAAGTTCGACAAGTGAAAAAACTGACACAAGTTGCCGAACCTGAACCGAATTTGGTTAGATCAGATCCGGAGCCCATTGTTCAAGCACCCTTAAGGCGATCTGGTAGAGTACCACATCAACTGGATAGATACTATAGTTTTTTGGTCCGAGATGATGATCCTATCGAACTTGATGAAAAGATGAGGATCCGATCACCTACATGCATGCAATGTAGAGACCCGACTCTGAGAAATGGCTAGAGGCCATGAAATCCGAAATGGAGTCCATGAAGGTCAACGATGTGTGGACATTGGTTGACCCACCCGAAGGAGTAAAACCCATAGGGTGTAAGTGGGTCTTCAAGAGGAAGAGAGGCGCAGACGGAAAGGTGGAAACCAATAAAGCCTGTCTGGTTGCCAAGGGATATCGTCAACGTTATGGTATAGACAATGACAAGATATTTTCTCCTGTGGCAATGCTCAAATACATTCAGATTATGCTTGCGATAGCTACCCATCTAGACTATGAAATCTGACAGATGGATGTGAAGACAGCTTTCCTAAATGGAGAGCTAGACGAAGAGGTGTATATGATACAACTTAAAGGGTTCACATCCACAGATGAGTCTAAGGTGTGCAGACTACAGAGGTCCATTTATGGACTTAAGCAGGCATCCCAGAGTTGAACATACATTTTGATAGGACGATCAAGACGTATAGCTTCGTTAAGAACAGAGAAGAGCCCTGCATTTCTAAGTGGGCTAATGGTCCAGTAGTAGTATTTCTTGTATTGTATGTGGATGACATTCTCTTAATCGAGAATGATGTCCCTGTATTACAGGGAATAAAGATTTGGTTGTCGTCGACCTTCAGAAGATCGACGGGAAGGAGAACCTAGTCGACCCATTCACTAAAGCCAATGCGGTGAAGGAGTTCGACAACTACAAGTCAAAGATGGGTATTAGATACTGCACCGATTGGCTTTAGGCCAAGTGGGAGATTGTTGGAAATAGTATCCCAGAGCCAATCGTCAGCCAGTTGACGGTTGTGCTCATTTTTTGTATTAGTACATGAATTAAAAATTAATAAAAATTATTTTGATATTTTTCATCACAAAATATTTCATCTTCTAATGAACTCCTGTGTTGTGGTGAAGTCCTTAGGACTATTTAGACTCAACAAAGGAGGATTTGTCGTTTAGTCCTTAAACTAGTTCACGACCAAATGATACGTTGTAATCAAGGACAATAATGTTTATCGAGTATAGGTCATTGTGTGCCATATAGGTTGGTTGTCCTCTTAACCAAAGAGTGTGGAGACACTGGTATGGCATACAGGTGAGATGTAAGGATACATCTGCACTGAACGTAACTGACTCCGAAACTATTTCTGCTGTCAAGATTTGCTCCGATGGAATATGAGTATAAATATCCCTCCGACCTGAGACCGCCATGGTGACTTGCAAGCAACTCACTGCACTTAGGCACTGGACTACCTGAATTTCTAATTCAGTGACGGAAGGTTGCTGGGTGTAGTCAAGTACTTGACTTGTCAGTGTGTGTGTCAAGATGGGATTGACCACTTCAATTTAGGAGCTGTGTACCATCATGTTTCAATTTAGCAAAACCTTGGCCAGGGTAGTCTTATGAGGAGTCACAGGATTGTTTGAGTTGAGCACGATTCGGATGATCTAATCAGGGTTGATAGTTTAAACCCTGAGTCATCCTAAAACACAGGGGTCATAAGGATGAATTATACAGTAACCATATTCACGTAGGTTCTAAGTATTGCGATTGTAACTCTTCAACCTATCCAGACGTCGGGTACCATTGCTAGATGGTCACTTCGATTAGTACAGGAATTGGTTCCTGTGCTACCGGCTTAGGTTCGAACCTGTGGGGTCACACACATTAGAGGTTCCTATCTGATCTAAAGGTTGGTGAAGAGTCCTATGTGTTTGGAATTCTGTGATCGAGAATCAAAATTCTCTGATCACAAATTCTACACATTTTGGGTACAGAGGTCAAGAGTCCCACTGGTTGGGACTTTTCGATCAGGGTTACATATCGATGAATTCTGATGCCCGATTGCCCATTGGATTTGGACTCAGTATTTATGAGAGATTTAATTAGTGATTTAATCACTAATTAATTCAATTTGATTGAGTAATTATTTTTGGATCAAGTCCAATTGAATTGGATTCAGTTGGGTTTGACCCATTAGGTTAAGAGTTGACCTAATCGTCAAGATGGTTTGGTCCCTGATTTGATCAGGGGTTGGGCTTAGTCAATTCCTGATTTGATTAGAATTTTATTGAGCCTTATTAAGCCTAATTAAGTTGGGTTTAAAATTAGTCTAATTGGACCTAACTTATTTGGTTCAATTAGGTTGGTTTAAATAATGAAACCACCTTGGACCAATCTCCATGCACCACCTCACTTTCATTGCACCCATTTGAATTCATGAGAACTTCTCATGAATTTTTCCTCACGCCAAGCCTTTCTCTAAGCCCCACTTTAATGTGCCAAGTGAATGGATAAGGTTGGCCATTCAAATTCAAAATAATGTTTGAATTTGAATGGGCAATTAATCTTTGTGCCTTATCCCTTGTTTTACGCCCCAATTAATTACATGAGAAAATATTTTTCATGAAATCACTCCATGCACAATTTCAGCCATGCCTCCTCTTCTCACACCTTTTGTAGATAAGGATGAGTTGGTGTCCATTTGAATTCAAAATTTAATTTTGAATTCAAATGAGCAATTACTCATCTTTATCTTTTCATTTGGATAAGTTTTTTGAAGTGATTATAAAAGGAAGAGAAGAGTGGGGCGTGCAAAAAAAAAAAAGAAGTCTTTTCTTGGAGAGAAGTTTTGGGGTGTGAGAAAGTCTTGTGCGTGAGAAGGAAGTCCATATCCTTCCAAGAGAAAAAAAAAAGTGGGTGCAAGGTTTCTGTTGAGTTTCCTAGAGTTTTAGCCTGGGGTTCGGAAAGTGAGAAGGTGAGCTACGAGTGTCATGAGCCCACCAAATCTCAGGAAGATCTTCAACATCCTCTCAAGCACGTCTGCTGATGATCCAAAGCATCCAAAAAGTCAACAGACATCGATCGAAGGAGTTTGATCAGCATCGGCCGTCGAAAGGGCTCTACAACGAGCTAGCACTCGTGAGGAGTCGATCAAACTGGGAGCTTCGTGTGGTCGATCCGTAGAGGTCAGACACACTGTGTGGCTGAATCGCAATGATTAGACTCTTCCGACGGTGATCAGATTGCGGCGATCAACTACCCGCACAAAGGTATTGTGTTCTGAACACTTTACAGTAAAGAGTTTACTGTTCGAATTTCAAATTGAAATTTAAATGAATGCATGCTATATATCATATTTAGATTCTAGTGTAGGGTAAATTCATGTTAATTAATTAGATTAATTAATATTTTTACTGTAAAATCATAATTTTGAAAAAGTTTTAAAATTATCATTTTACCCTTGCACTAAATTTTTGCTACAAAAAGCCCTCTCCATGCCCCACTTTAATGTGCCATATGAATTGATAAGGATGATTGGTTGGCCATTCAAATTCAAAATAAAATTTGAATTTGAATGGGCAATCAATCATTGCACCTTATCTCTTTTTTTACGCACCATTTATTACATGAAAAAAAGTTTCTCATGAAAGCACTCCATACACAATTTAAGCCATGCCTCATGCCTTTAGTGGATAAGGGATGAGTTGGTATCCATTTGAATTCAAAATTTGATTTGAATTCAAATGTGTAATTACTCATCTTTATCCTTTCTTTTGGATAAGAGTTTGACGTTGTTATAAAAGGAGGTGAAGAGTGTGGCATGCAAGAAGAAGATTTTTGGAGAAAAATTCTGGGGTATGAGAAGTCTTGTGCGTGAGAAGGAAGTCCATATCCTTTCAAGAGAAAAAAAAAGAAAAGAAAGAAAAGTGGGTGCAAGGTTTCCGGTGAGTTCCCTAGAGTTTTAGCCTGGGGTTCGGAAAGTGAGAAAGTGAGCTACGAGTGTCGTGAGCCCACAAAATCTTAGAGATATCTTTAACATCTTCTCAAGCACGTCTGTTGATGATCTGGAGCATCCAAAGAATCGACAGACATCGATCGAAGGAGTTCCATCAGCATCGACCGTCAAAAGGGCTCTACAACGAGCTAGCACTCGTGAGGAGTCGATCAGACTGAGAGCTTCGTGTGGATGATCCACAGAGGCCAGACACACTATGTGACTGCATCACGATGATCAGACTCTCCCGACGGTGATCAAATTATAGTGATCTACTACCTACACAAAGGTATTGTGTTCTGAACACATTACAATAAAATATTTATTGTTCAAATTTGAATTTTAAATTTAAATACATGCATGCTATATATCATATTTAGATCCTAGTGTAGGGTAAATTTATGTTAATTAATTAGATTAATTAATATTTTTTTACTGTAAAATCATAATTTTGAAAAAAATTTAAAATTACCATTTTACCCCTGCACTGAATTTTTCCACATAAGTATCTCTGTGATCCCTTTTCTCTTGTCCCTCAAGAGTAGATTGATCATTTTTTCTCAAAGAGATGATACACAAACTAGATATGACTCAATAGTTAATGAGCCTAAAGCTTATATTTCTCTAGTTTGTTAATCATTTCTTCTCCTATATGACCTAGCCTAAAGTTCCACATATACTTAAGATTTATCTCAACTCTGGATCTCTCAGATCTAATGGCATTCACTACTTGCTCAATTAAGTGCACAGATGCATCACCATGCAAATGATAAAGATTGTCTTTAAGAACTAAATTCAAATAATAATCACAAAGGATAGATACCTATGGCCATAGCAGTAACTCTTGCCCTATTGTCAATTTTAAGGGTTACTATCTCAGCCCTCTATCTTTCCATTGACTCTATATAAAAATACTAGAGTCTAAAACTCAACTGGAAGAAAAAAAAATTGTAAGGATAGTATTGAGCAATTTTGACATACCTACTTAAGGCATGTCTTTGTTTCTTTAGGCTCTCCATGTATTTACCTCTAAACTCTTTCAAGGTTCCCTTATTACCAACATTTTGACCAATTCAGATAAGATGCCAAGAGGGTCACTCATATGGTAGTTTACCATAAACTATCCATATAAATTAAGTAGAAATCACAGGATCAAATCCATAAGTAATTCCTTATGCATGGTCATATCGAGCCTTTCAAGCTCCTTAATGTGCTTGATCATTATCAAATAACGATCATAGACTTGATTGCCCATCATGCATCTCATGCGCTGTGCGACTCTGATCACCTTACAATATTTGTAGATGAATCAATATGTCATTGATAGTGAACATGTACTCATGCATACGTTGCAGTTTATCTAACATAGACTTCAACATATAGCATCTATCTTTATTGTCATTGTCCATCCACTCATTAAGTATAGCTCATTGACTTTGGATTGGATAGACTGTTAACATCAGAATAACCTAGTAGAGAATATTGCTTAATTAAGAATGATTCTTAGGTTTATGAGCCAGTCTATGTAATTGATTTTGGTTAATCAGTTGATATCTAGGATTCAAGCTAGAGGGTTGGATGTTGACACAATAAACAGTAGAGAGCAAATATTCTTATTGGATGTTTGTACTTATATTATAATTTATTTTAGACACTTTTAGTTATAAAAAGACTCTCACTATTTTTTCAGATCTCCCACACTTTTAGAATGGAAAAACAAAAATTCTAATACGACAACTGAATTTTAGTGGATACTGCAGTCCTACCGATGCCATGCACCTCATCTAATAGTTATTGGTAACACACACATCGATGCATGGTAATTCTTTGTCCAGATACTTCTCTAAGCATTTTGTAGCTACTTGGTCTCTAAGTCATGTGGGCTCACCTAAAAGTATTGCCCATACTCTTTAGTTAAGTCAAACCCACTATTTATAAGCAGGTGCAAAGTTATTATTGGATCCCTCACCTAACAGTTATTGAGCCTAACCCCATCTTTACTCTGGAGCAACTCTTTGTTAATAGAGTGGTTGCGTATTTTCGATGCAACTGAACCACTGTGATCAGTCGAGAACAATCAATGTCGGTAGTACACCCGCACATCTACAACAATGGAAGACCATTGGACTTAATATTTATGGAAAGATTTGGGTTTAGATCTTATCTAATCAATCATCACATGATTGATCTAATTGATATGGGCTAAATCAAAGTACTAAGCAACCATATTTGAGACTCAATATTTCAAAATGGTCAGATAAGTGGAGATTGGTGGGGGTCCCTCCGTTGCTTTTCTTAGACACCAATAAATTAACCAAGTCAGAGAACGGAATCAATTAAATAACTACCTTTCAGTTACTTGCCTTAGACACTAATTGGTTAATTGATTCGAATAGGTTAGCTTAGGTGAATCAGATTCGAGCCATAAAGCCAAATTAGGTCATTAGGTTAATCAATTCTATATATGGGTGTGAATCAATTCGATCAATAATAATTGTATGATCTTTAGCTCTATTGACCGAATCCTAATCAACACTTGACTCGGTTTAATCAACTACTAAATCAATTTAGACCCAATATGATTAAATCAGAAACCCTACATGTAATCCAATTACATGACCTTATTTGATCTACCCATGACCAATCCCTCATACACAAACACTAATTTCAGATCTTAAATATAAATTTTTAGATCTAAATTTTTTGCATGAAAAGTATATTTTGATCTCAAAATAATTTCAAATCATATATATAAATATGTATCATATACATGAATAAGTTTAGATTATAGAAATAAATTTCAGCCCTAAATATGCTTTCATATATCATATATACGAATCATAATAGATCTCAAAACTCTTTTTAGATCTAAATAATAAAATATATATCATATATATGCTAAAAAAATAGATCTAAAATTTTATTTTAATCAAAAATTTTAATATCATTCTAGGAAACCATATAGCATAACAAGTAATGCTAGGGCAACCTTATGTCAGAACGATGTCAAAAAATTTTAGATCTGAAATTTTTTTTACAGATTTCAGATCTAAATCCTAATCTCATGTATATGACGTGGCTTCGATACTACTGCTGGAGTTTCATGGTTTCATGTCTGTAATTTTTTTTTTAAATGAGTATGCAGTGAAATTTAAAAAATTTAGATTAAATCAAATTTAATTTAAGAATACATAAGATCAAATCTTAAAATCATAAATAAGATGACATATGTGAGATAGAATTCAAATATAGAAATCAAATAGTGAAAAATAAATATACTTCATACCTTGGTATGTGTTGGGTATAAAATAACCCCAGCCGAAGTTCGTAAGAGGCCGACCCTCCCAGGGCTCTTCCGACTTCCCCGACCTTGTGCGGCGTCCATCTGAACTTCTCCGACTGTCCGAGCTTCCACAATACCATCCGGACTCTCCCAGCAGTCGACCTTCCACGGTGTCCTCCAGATTCCTCCAACGGATGAACTCCTATCATGCCATCCGAACTTCTCCAATAATGAGCTCCTCCATTCATCTACTGGACTGCTCCAAATGCTCTCTGGGCTTCACTATCAGCCAATTTTCTACAGTGATCGACTACTCTCCGAATCTCTTTCAGACTTCTTCCAGCCACGATCGACTTTACTTCGAACTTCTTTCGAACTTCGTCAATGATCAAGCTTCTCCAGCAATAGGACTTCTATATAACCAGACCCCATCCAAATTTCTACAGTGGTCGACCGCCTTTCGAATTTCAGTCGAACTTCTACTGCAAGCGGTCTACTCCAAACTTCTACTGCAAGCAGTCTACTCCGAACTTCTACTACAAGCGGTCTACTCTGGACTTCTACTGTAAGCGAATTTCGTTCGAACTTCTATTACAGACGGACTTCAACCGAGCTTCTACAATAAGAAGTCTCCATCTGAGCTTCCATGGCAACCGATCTTCGTCCGAGCTTCTACAGTAAGCGGCCTCCTTTCGGACTCCTACAAGAACCGAACTCCATCCGAACTTCTACAATAGAATTGAATTTCAGACTCCTCCAGCGGTCAACCTTCCACAGTGTCCTCAAGACTCCTCCAGCGGACGAACTTCCATAATGCCTTCCGAACTCTACTATCAATCGACCTTCTGCTGGATTCCTCATGAAATCAGGCTTCTCAACAGGCAGTTCCCATCCGAGCTTCTATAATAAATGACTTCCATCTGTAGCACTAACAGCACCCAACCACAGTTAACCCATCAGCAACCTCAGAAACATCCAAGCTTCTCTCAGATTGCTGAGGCAAAGAGCTATTCCCCTCCACCAGACGTCCCAACCGAGCTTCAGTCGTCCGGTCCAAATTCTCTGACGAGTCGCAACAACGAACATCACTCCACCCTCTGTAACAAACTCCACATGGCCCCAACCACTCTCTGGCAAGTCGCGACAATGGATACCACTCCACTCTCCGTAACAAACTCCACATGGCTCCGAACGACCCACTGACACCACTACTCTCCGTAACAAACTCTGCGTGGCCCCGAACAACCCATTACCAGACAGTTACAGACGTCGCTATCAATCAGTTATGCTCTTCCATCTATAAAAGAGACCCCCCAAATACGTTCTTCTCTATGCTCTAAACTCTATCTTGAAACTCTGTCAAAATTTTATTTGAGTGCTCCATTTTGTTGAAGCAGATTACTGACTTGAGCATCGGAGGGTCTTGCCGGATCACCCCTAACACCGATTTAGACTTTCCTTGCAGGTTCCAATGATGGCCGCATTTTCCTCGACTCTAGCTCCATCCGGTGTCAGCAACTTCCCTTGCAGGTCCCGACGGCGGCCACATCCCCCTCGACTCCAGCTTCTCTGACATCGACAGAATTTCGCACCACAGAATTGGCGCTAGAGGAAGGGCTTTATATCTTGCAGGACCCTTGTTCTTAAAGGAGTACTCAATGGGACTATCTCCGGTCATCTTCTTCGACATCTTCTTTCTCTTCTCCATCCAAATCCCCACCTGATGCCTCCCCGAAAGGCATCCATCAGGCGATTTACGGCCTCTGTGGCCAGATCTCAGTGAGATCCACAAGCTCCAACCTTGTCTCCAATTTTTAGGCTCCTCCTTCTCCGGCAACGATAGTCGCATGGAGTAGTTTGACTTGCTGGTTCAGCAGGTCAGGAGCCTCATCGAAGCAGTGCAGGCCATGCAGCAGTAGCAGAAGCCGTAGGCATCTGTGCGGCTAGAAAGAGCATCGTCGGAGTTCCAAAATCTGATGGTCAGGTGGGCCACTTGGGCCAGTCTCCCTGTCTTCCCCGAAAAGGAGAAGTAGAGGGCGGAGAGCCCTCTGTCTGATCACGATTCCACCCCCGGAGGGTCCCTACCTCCGTTCTGTCAGAAGACCCTCGAGACTCGCAGTCGAGAGGATCTCCTGGATCAAAGGTTCCAGGAGATGAACCGACGGATCGAAGAGCTCTGCCATGCTCTCTCTACTTACGGTGAGGATATTTATACTGACCCTCCTTTCTCTCAAATGATTATGTAGGAATCGATCCCGCCAAACTTCAAGCTTCCCCAATTTGAGAGCTATGATGGGACCTCAGATCTGGTTGACCACCTGAAGGCCTTCCGAACAATGATGCTGCTCCATGGCATGCCAAACGCCATCCTATGCTGAGCCTTCCATCTATCTTGAAGGGAGCAGTAAGAAACTGGTACACGACACTGAAGTCAGGTACTATCTTCTCCTTTGATCAGATGAGCCACCAGTTTGTGGCTCATTTCGTCAGCAGCCGGCGTCTCTGGAGAGGTTCGGAGTCCCTTATCAATATCAAGCAAAAGGAGGGAGAATTCATCCGAACCTATGTCAACCATTTTAATGCCGCCGCATTGGAGGTCCAAAACCTGGACCAATTAGTTGCAATGGCCATCCTGAAGAGCGGTCTTCAAAAGAATGATCTTTTATTTTCTTTGGAAAAGAAGTATCCCAGGGACTTCGCTGATTTGCTGGCTCGGGTTGAAGGATATGCCCGAGCAAAGGAAGCCTTCAAGCTGAAGGACGAGGAGACCGTGAAGGAGCGGCAGGCGGGTGACTCCAGCAAGCCCACAGCTGAAAAAGGGCCAAGTGAAGCTCGGCCACATTCTCGAACTCCTCCCAAACACAAGCATGTCTGAACTCCTCCCCAAGCTCATAGGCAGAGGAGCCCAGACCGTAGAGTTAGGTGGAGCTCTCTCCCAGGAAGATTCCACAGCTACGCCCCTCTCAATGCTCCAAAAGCTCAAGTGCTGATGGAGGTCAGGGAGCAGTTGCCAAGGTCGAAAAGGATGCGCACACACCTCGAGAAGCACAACCCTAGCAAGTTCTGTCTCTATCATCGTGACCACAGCCACAACATGAAGGAGTGTATTCAGCTCTGAGATGAGATCGAGGAGCTCATCAGATGAGGTCGGCTCGACAGATTCATCCGGCACCGATCTGAAGGTAGGGAGGATCGATCGAGGACCCTACCACAGCCAGAGCCATCAAGGAGGAAAGAACAGCCTGAAGATCGGCCTCCAATCGGGATCATCAACACCATCTCTAGAGGACCCCGACGGGAAGCAGCCAGTGGATCGGTCGGATCGCCCAAGCGGCAGAGAACTAAAGAATCTATAACCTTGGCTGAAGAAGATGCTCGGGAGATTCAATTCCCCCACAATGATGCGGTTGTAGTTTCTTTAAATATTGCTAACTATGATGTACGCTGCATTCTTGTCGATAGTGGAAGCTTGATTGATATTTTATTTTACGATGCATTCTCAAAAATATCCATCCTAGATGGTCGATCAGGGCGATAAGCTCCCCGTTGGTAGGGTTCACTGGCGATGCTGTGTCAGTGAAAGGAGTAATAACTTTGACTGTAGTTGCAGGTCGGTACCCGAAATAATCTAGAGTGCAAATGGATTTTCTGGTAGTGAGGACACCGTCTGCCTACAACGCAATACTCGGCCGACCTGGCCTCAACATCCTCCAAGCTGTGGTGTCGACCTACCATTTGAAATTGAAATTTTCTACTAGCCAAGGGGTCGGAGAGATCAGAGGAGATCAAGTCCTGGCAAGACACTGCTATAACATAGCCTTACAAAGAAATGGCCAGTTTGATCCCTGTCTGGTTGATGGATTAGACACCCGTGATGATCTTACTGAAGAACGGGGTGAGCCAATTGAAGATCTTGTCTCAATTCCTTTGAATGATGGGAATGAAGAGCACGTGGTGAAGATCAGCTCCAACCAGGAAAAAGAGGTACGGACACAGCTCATCAATTTTTTATAAAAGAATGTAGATATTTTCGGTTGGGTTCCGACGGACATGCCAGGGATTGATGCGGAAGTCATGGAACACCATCTAGCTGTTGATCCCAAACATCGATCGATGAAGAAAAAAATTCGAAGTTATGCACCGGAAAGGCAGATGGCAATAGCTGAGAAAGTTGATAAACTCCTGAAGGCCGGGTTCATCAGAGAAGTCAACTATCCGAACTGGATCTCCAATGTGGTTCTAGTCAAGAAGGCGAACGACAAGTGGAGGATGTGTATAGACTTCAAAAAGCTAAATAAAGCCTGCCCGAAGGACAGTTACCCACTGCCCAGAATTGACCAATTAGTGATGCAACCTCGGGCCACAAGCTTCTCACTTTCATGGATGCATTCTTCGGCTACAATTAAATCAGGATGGCACCAGAGGATGAAGAAAAAACTACTTTTATCACTAACCGTAGTCTTTATTGTTATAAGGTCATGCCTTTTGGCTTCAAAAATACAGGGGCGACCTATCAACGACTGGTGAATAAGATCTTCAAAGAGTAGATCGGCCACAACATGGAGGTCTACGTGGATGATATGCTCGTAAAAAGCAAATCCTCAATGAACCATGTCGTCGACCTTGAGGAGACCTTCAGTGCCCTCCGAAAATACAAGATGAAGCTGTTGGAGTAACCTCAAAAAAATTCTTGGGCTTTATGGTGTTGGAGCGTGGGATCGAAGCAAATCCGAAAAAGATTTGTGCCATCCAGAAAATGACCGTCCCGAAGTCAATAAAGGAAGTTCAGTGCTTTACTGGGAGAGTAGTGGCTCTAAATCGCTTCGTCTCAAGATCGGCCGAATGGTGCCTACCTTTCTTTCAGACTCTCAAGCAGCCAAAGAACTTCTGTTGGACCACTGAATGTCAGCAAGCATTCGAAGAATTGAAGAACTATCTCGGCTCATCTCCGCTATTGGCAAAGCCCGAACCTAGAGAGGAGTTTTTTCTGTACCTGGCGGTCTCCCTTGTGGCTCTCGCAGTAGTTCTGGTTAAGGAAGAAGTAAAAATTCAACGATCGATCTACTACATAAGCCGAGTATTGAGAGACGTCGAAACTAGGTATACTAAGTTAGAGAAACTAACTTATACCTTGTTGATTGCAGCTCGAAAGCTCCGACCTTACTTTCAAGGGCACACCATAATACTGCTCACCGACCAGCCGATTAAGGTGGTTCTGCATCGAGCGGATGCTTTCGGAAGGATAGCAAAATGGACAGTTGAGCTCATAGAATTTGACATCAACTATCGACCTCGACCGACGATAAAAGCTTAGATATTAGCAGACTTCATAGTGGAATGCACTATTTCGAAGAGGCCAAACTTGAACGAGGTGAAGCTGACAACCCAGGGCTCCAGCCGAACTTTCCTAAAGAAAGAACAGATCTCCCTAATGGTTTTTGGGCCCTCTACGTGGATGGTTCCTCCAACATGTCGGGCACAGGCACGGGCTTGATCTTGGTCAATCCGGAAGGAATTATCGCGGAGTATGCATTGCGCTTCGAATTTCCTGTGATAAATAACGAAGCAGAATATGAAGCTCTGATTGCAGGACTGAGGATCGCCAAAGAGTTAGAAGTAGATCGGCTCCAAGTCTATAGTGACTCTCAATTGGTGGTGGGACAAGTCAGCAAAAACTATGAAGCTCGAGAGGACAGTATGGCTAAGTATCTCAAAAAGATAAAAGAGATCGTCCCTGCCTTTGGCAACTTTGACATCAGGTAGATTCCAAGAGCAGAAAATACCAGGGCCAATCTTCTCTCCAAGTTGGCTACACTGGCTCTGACTGAACTACGCAAGAAAATCTTCTTCGAAGTTCTGAAGTGTCCAAGTATGGAAGAATCGTAGTTTGTAATGGAGATCAGCCATGAACATAGCTGGATTGATCCACTGGTTGTATACCTCAAGGACGGGGTTCTTCTTCATGATGCAAAAGAAGCTCAAAAGCTTAGGAACTAGGCCTCCCGATATATCCTTTATGAAGACAAGCTGTACAAGAGATCGTACTCTTTGCCCCTCCTGAAATATCTCCGGCCTTCTGAAGTCGACTTTGCCTTATGGGAGGTACATGAAGGAGTCTGCGGAAGTCATTTGGGGGCCAGATCTTTATCCCACAAACTGCTCCGACAAGGTTATTACTGGCCGACAATGTACCACGACTCCATCGCATATGTCAAAAGGTGTGATCGGTGTCAGAGATATGTGAATATCCAAAATAGCCCACCTCCAACTTACACCCTTGAGTGTCCCATGGCCTTTTGCACAATGGGGGATGGATATCTTTGGACCTTTTTCCATGGCATCCGGGCAGCGAAAGTTCCTCCTGGTGGCAATTGACTACTTCACCAAATGGGTCGAAGCTGAACCTTTGGCAAAAATCACAGAATCTAAAGTGCAAAACTTCATCTGAAAGTCAATCGTTTGTAGGTTCGGCTTGCCTAGAACACTCATTACTGATAATGGGCAGTAATTTGCTAGAGCAAGGTTTGCTGAATTTTGTGAGGACTTAAATATCTCCCATAATTTTACGTCAGTAGCCCATCCATAGGAAAATGACAAAGCGAGGTGACTAACAGGACTCTGTTGCAAGGAATCAAGGCGAGACTTGAAAAGGCAAAGGAAACTTGGGTAGATGAGCTTTATCATGTGTTATGGGCATACCGAACTACCCAAAGATTGCCTACAGGGGAGACCCCCTTTGCCTTAGCCTTCGGAACAGAAGTCGTGATCCCGATCGAACTCAAGCTTTCGTCAGCATGAGTCGTGGCATTCGACGAGCAGCGCAACTCACAGGATCTCAAGGCCAACCTCGACTTGTTAGAAGAAAAGTGAGAGATAGCTCAAGTTTGGATGGCAGCCTACAAGCAGAAAGTAGCCCGCTACTACAACTCCCGGGTCAAGAGCAAGGCCTTCAGAGCAGGGGACTTAGTACTTCAGCGAGCCGCTGTTTCACAATCTCAGAATCAAGAAAAACTTGCCCCAAACTGGGAAGGCCCGTATGAAGTCAGGGAGGTGGTTCGGCCCGAACATATTATCTAAAAGAACCCGGAGGAGCAAACCTTCCACGACCATGGAATTCAAAAAATTTACGAATGTATTACCGATAACTTTGCCTTAAATAAAAGTTTCATATTCGCATATTTTTTTTTTGGCATGAGCTTACAATGACAGGAAGTAGCTCCCTAAGACAATCGAAATTAAGCATGTCAGGAACAAGAGGAGAACCTCATCCCGACACAAACGAAGGTCCGATTATTTAGAGATCGGATGGGGGGAGAGGCCCTTGCAATGACCCTTATGCGCCCCCACAGCCATGTTAGGAATAGGAGGAGAACCTCGTCCTAACATGAGCAAGGTCGAAGGCTCGATTATTTAGAGATCGGATGAAGGGAGAGGCCCTTACAACGGTCCTTATGCACCCTCACAGCCATGTTAGGAACAGAAGGAGAACCTCATCCTAACATGAGCAAGGTCGAAAGCCCGATTATTTAGAGATCGGATGGGAGGAGAGGCCCTTGCAACGGCCCTTATGTGCCCCCACAGTCCTGTGAGGAATAGGAGGAAAACCTCATCCTAGCATGAGCTGAAATTGACTGTGTCAGGAACAGGAGGAGAACCTCATCCTGGCATAAACGAAGACTTGATCGTTCAAGACTGAATGAGGAGAAAAGTCTCCTCAATGGCTCCTCTACACCCCTACAACTCTGTTAGGAGTAGAGAGAAAACCCTCAATGCCATTCGGACTTCTCCAATAATGAGCTCCTCCATTCATCTATCGGACTGCTCCAAACACTCTTTAGGCTTCACTATCAGCTAATTTTCTACAGTGATCGACTACTCTCCGAATCTCTTTCAGACTTCTTCCAGCCATGATCGACTTTACTCCAAACTTTTTTCGAACTTCGTCAATGATCGAGCTTCTCCAGCAGCAGGACTTCTACAGTAACCAAACCCCATCCAAGTTTCTATGATGGTCGACCGCCTTCCGAATTTCAGTCGAACTTCTATTGCAAGTGGTCTACTCCAAACTTCTACCGCATGCAGTCTACTCTGAACTTCTACTGCAAGTGGTCTACTCTGAACTTCTATCGGAAGCAGTCTACTCCGAACTTCAACTGCAAGCGATCTACTCCGGACTTCTATTATAAGCGAATTTCATCCAAACTTCTATTACAGGCAGACTTCAGTCGAGCTTCTACAATAAGAAGTCTCCATCCGAGCTTCCATGGCAACCGATCTTCGTCCGAGCTTCTACAGTAAGCAGCCTTCTTTCGGACTCCTACAAGAACCAGACTCCGTCCAAACTTCTATAATAGAATTGAATTCTAGACTCCTCCAGCGATCAACCTTCCATAGTGTCCTCAAGACTCCTCCAGCGGATGAACTTTCACAACGCCTTCCGAACTCCACTATCGATCGACCTTCTACTGGATTCCTCATGAAATCAGGCTTCTCCAATAGACAGTTCCCGTCCGAGCTTCTATAGCAGATGACTTCCATCAACAGCACCAACAGCACCCAACCATAGTTAACCCATCAGTAACCTCGAAAACATCCGAGCTTCTCTTAGATTGCTGAGGCAGAGAGCTATTCCACTCCACAAGATGTCCTAATTGAGCTTCAGCCGTCTGACCCAAACTCTCTGGCGAGTCATGACAACGGACATCACTCCACCCTCTGTAACAAACTCCATGTGGCCTCCACCACTCTTTGGCAAGTCTCGACAACGGACACCACTCCACTCTCCATAACAAGCTCCACATGGCCCCGAACGGCCCACTGACACCACTACTCTCCATAACAAATTTCACATGGCCCCGAACGGCCCACTATCAGGCAGTTACGGATGTCGCTGTCAATCAGTTACGCTCTCTCATCTATAAAAGAGACCCCCCAGATACGTTCTTCTCTAAGCTCTAAACTCTATCTCAAAACTCTGTCAAAATCTCATTTGAGTGCTCCATTTCTGTTGAAGCAGAGTACTGACTTGAGCGTCGGAGGGTCTTGTCGGAGCACCCCCAACTCCGATTTAGACTTCTCTTGCAGGTCCCGACGGCGGCCACGTTCCCCTCAACTCTGGCTCCATCCGGTGTCAGCGACTTCCCTTGTAGGTCCCGATGGCGGCCGCATCCCCCTCGACTCCAGTTTCTCCGGCATCGACAAAATTCCACACCAACAGCATGGATCAATCCTCACCATGAACTGATAATCATGGATATTTTTCGAAGGTTCCTTGAAGCCGCACAAGTGTCCAACTTCTACGGATATCCACACGAGACTTCGATCTGATCAAAAATTTTTTGATCTCATCGGAGTGCTAGCTCCTTTATAGAGATTGTATCTTGATGGTTGAAATTTTTTTTTCTCTCAAGACACTTTTAGAGAAGAAGAAGAAATAGAAGGATGTTGATCTTTATGCTAGAGATCATAAGAAGAATCTTTTCTTCTCTTTTCTTCCAAAAACCCATGCACTAAATCTCTATGCTAGAGACGTAAATTTTTTTTTTAACTTTTGGATAAAGAAAAGAGAAAAAACTTATGTCCAAACTAGGACAAAAGAGAGAGAGGAGAGTCCCCAACAACCAACCTTTGGTTGTTGGTAAGAAAGAAGAGATAGAAGCCAATATACCTCACATCTTGGACCCATATGCCATGCCCTCTCCCCTTGATTTTTCTCTATACACAACTCTTGATTTTTAGCATCTCAAAGATGATCACATCAGTTTGGTTTCACACATCATATAGATCCCACGTTTAAATAAGAAAGGAGTTTGGTTTTGGGTAGGAGATAAGAGTCTAATTCACCTAGGACTCTAACAATTTTATGACGCCCAACCTTCTCTCTTTTGTGCCCTCAAATCTCATGAAAAGAAGAGGATTAAGAAAGCTTATTACACACTAAAAACTCATGCAAAAAGGAGTGGGGGGGGGAGAGTGGCATCAAAATCTGGTTGGCATGAGACTTATGTTATAGCGCATGGAGGGAGAGTTTAATGCACATGGGACTCTTTTTTAGGTGGCTGATTTAAACTAATTTTAATTATATTAAAAATTGATTAGACTCAAATAGATGGAAATTTAAATCTAATTTGGAGTTCAAACTATTTAGATTAGATATCACCTAATTAGAGAAGGAGTCCTAGTCATTTTAGACTCTCTTTTGGTGCTTGAGTCAAACTCAATTTAATCCTAATCCAATTAGGATTTGGTGAACCCATGAAGAGGAGAATTTCTAATCTAAATAAGAACTCAAATACTCTTATTTATATCCTAGTCTAATTAGGTATTAAGTCAAATTTAAATCATAATTCAATAAGGAATCATTCTCTCATGCAATTTGATTATCTCATAACCTATTTAGGTTTGATCAAATCAAACCCATATCAAGTCAAATTAAATCTAATTTAATTAGATTTGATGCAAGCTCTATAGCTCAATCAAATTAAGCCAATTAGCAATCAATTGCTAATTAATCCTCCTATAACTCACTAACTCTTTAGCGAGTTACTTAGTTGTAACTTTTGCATTGGATTAATCATCAATCAAATTGATAATCAACTCATATCATGATTCATAATCATAATTCAACTATCTGATCAGTCAAAAGTCTCTTTGTGTGTGACTCCATAGGTTCTATTCTATTTGATAGTGAGATATATTATGATCCTTATCACAATATCATCATAACTCCTTTCAATTGGTTGGAACTATTCCAACTCTGCCCATCAAAGATCATCGATCATCAAGATGATGCTTGTGAGTCTCATAATTTATTAATGACACCTAGCAGTATATAGCAGCAACCTAGCAGAATAAAAAATGATGAACCTTTAGGTGCAGTTAATGTATGATATAGTCCCTCTATCATGAGTCCCGATTAGATGGCAGGTCATGGATGAATCGTCAAACCTCATCTTCAGTCATATGATAGATTCAATCAGCTCGAGTTCATATATGATTTTTATGAAAACTCTTTCTCATTATTCACACTGCTATGGTCATAGACTTAAAGACTCAGCTTTTTAATTCTTATAGGACTACTCCCTTCTGTTAGGATCGATAGATCTCATCTAGGTACACACCATACTTCTACAGTGGATCAACTATCACCAACATCCACTATAAGGACTCATTAAGTCAATATTTATGTGTAGTCAAACTCCAACAGCCTCACTGTGAGTAGCTGTAGCACCGCAGATCAAAAGATCAGTCATATAACTACAGCATCGAGAAAGTCACTGAGTGAGCAGACATCTATGTGACTTCTCGTATTGGTCACGTTCAGTGCTAGTGGTTCTCTAACAACCACCTGCACTCTCGCTCCAGTGTCACTACATCGTAGACTCGAAACTCATCTGTCTAAATGAAGTGATTCATGCACTGGTCTATCCCAACCAATCATCATCTTCATGATGATCCTATGATCAAGAGCAATTTAGGAATTAACCATCAGTGATACATAACTTAAATTCTCAACTCTTTGAGAATATGTGTCATCATCTTATTAATTTTTTGGATGATTTATGGACACATAAAATATGAATGGTAATATAAATGTTCAATAAGTATAAAATTATGTCATAGAAATATGATATGCGTCAGTCAAGATTAGCTTTTAGGGCATACATCCAACAATTTATCTCTAGTGGGAGAGCAAATCTGGTATGCAAGTTGGATAGATTCATTTATGGATTAAACAAGCATCGAGGAGTTGAAACATCCATTTCGATGAGACAGTCAAATCATTTGGCTTCATCAAAAATGTGAATGAACTTTGTGCGTACAAGAAGACTAGTAGGAGTGCTATTATCTTCTTGGTCTTGTATGTGGATGACATACTACTTATTGAGAATGATATCTCGATGTTGTAATTGGTCAAGACATGGCTATCATAAAAATTTTCAATGAAAGACTTGGATAAAGCGTCCTATACATTTGGTATAAAGATCTATAGGGATAGATCAAAAAGGATGCTCGTCTTGTCCTAGTCTAGGTACATTGACCTAGTGTTGAAGAGGTTCAACATAGAGGGAACTAAAAAAGGTTACTTACCCATGGGTCATGGCATATAGCTCTCCAAGAAGATGTCTCCTAAGACACCTGAAGAGAGAAATAGAGTGAGTTCTATTCCTTATTCTTCGACTATAGGATCAATTATGTATGCTATGTTGTGTACTAGGCCAGATGTGATTTATGCATTGGGCATTGTCAGTAGATTTTAGGCAGATCTTGGAGAGGATTATTGAAAGCTATGAAAAATATACTCAAGTACTTGAGAAGCACTAAAGATATTTTTCTTATATATAGAGGATCTGATTTAAAATTAGAAGGTTATACTGATTCTAGTTTTTAATCTAATTTGGATGATAGTAAATTCATATTTAGGTATGTGTTCACCTTATATGGTGGTGCAATAAGTTGGAAGAGTTTCAAACAACAAACTATTGCTGACTCGATCACTAAGGCTGAGTATATTGCTGCTAGTGGGCTACTAAAGAGGTCGTCTGGATGAAAAAATTCATCTTCGAGTTGGGTATGATTTTAGGGATTAAACAATCAGTACTCTTTTATTATGATAATATTAGAATAGTTACTCAAACCGAAGAATCAAGGTCTCATCATAAATTCAAGCACATCCTAAGACGGTTCTACCTCATTCAGAAGATAGTCGAAAGATGCGATGTGATTGTAGAATGAGTTGATATCAAGAACAATATGACAGACCCGTTCACTAAGTTCTTATCAATGAAGTAGTTTGACTGCCATCTTGATTTCATGGGTATCAAGTATAGGAGAGATTGGCTTTAGTGCAAGTAGGAGATTGAAAGAATAATGCCCTACAAGCCAATTGCGTATAGGATACGATAGGATATTTTTTATAATTTATCTTTCAGACTCATATAATTGATATTAATATTATTAATAAAATAGATATTTTTGATTCATTATATGTAGTATCTTATTATTTTTAAGATTATAATGATCCCTATAGGTCTGGGCAATGATTTTAGAGCCATGATGAGATCATGCCAGTGAGACCTAAATCTTTGATAGCCATGACCTAAAATATTTTCAGTTATTGGTTCATTGAGTCAGGGACATGGATGCTCATTAAAGAATGAGTTTACTAAATAGACCTGTGAGAGAATATTAGATGGAGTCTTATTTACGTGTCAACTGATGATTCTCTAGTGAGAGTTGTGTAAGTGATCCTTTGACTTGAGATCATCATGATACCTTATGTATATGAATCCATATTTTGGTTTACTTCTTAATTTGATTCTTTGATCTTGTATAGGGTGTCCTGAATATGGTGAAGTATGCATGGAGGTTGTGAGTGATCAATATGGGATCAGTCACTCCTAATAAAGAGAGCGAACATCCTATATGATCTCATAGGTCGATCATTCTGGAAGTCTTTGGCCAAAGTAGGATGATAATTAGAAAAGAGTTTCTAATATATCATCAACTGAATCATCACTTTCTGATCGAGATACATATAGATAAGTGATTGGGTTTGATATGTTTCCATACCCACAGCTCATCTGGGATGTTGTTTGATTGAAGGATTGAATTATATAGTAACTTACCACTAAAAGATATTTGATATTTTTAACTAAAATTTTAAATCTTTTAGATAGTCATGATATATTACTAGACATCAATCTTAACTGATAGACTCATCAAAATTAAAAGAGTTTAATTTATAAATCAATTAGGAAGAGTCCTAGTTGATTGGGACTTTTCGACTTACCTAATTAGGGTTACGTCGAAAGTCTGGATCTACTCCTGGCTAGATTTGAAATTCAATGGGTCACACACTTTGGGATCTGATCTTGATCTAATTTAATTAAGATTTAATATAAATTTTAAGGATTAATTTAATATGCTAGCATATTGTATTAACCTAAGTTCCTAAATTAGTTTAGTTGAAAGTATTTGAGCTAACGTAGACCAATTGTCTTTGATCTAATTGAATTGGATCCATTTTAATTGGATTCTTATCTAACTTGAAAGAGTTTCAAGTGTGAAAGAATTCCTCTGCACCCATCAAATTCCATATTGAAATAAAAATTCCTCCCACCTCTTATTAGCATGTAAAGATGAAGAGTCCTTCTTAATAAAGGATCTTATCTTAATGTATTGCCTTAAATTCTCAACTAGATTTTTTGTGATTTCATGCCAATTTATTATAAAATTTTTATGAGACATAGAAGAGAAGGAGTCCTTCTATGTGAAGGCTCTCCTACACCAAAAATTCTACTCAATGAATTTATTCACTATGTGAGAAAGTGGAGCGACAAAGGTTAGTGCCCCTTGGTCTTTACTCACGTCTCTTGGACACCTATTTATATGGGGCGTTCCATATGGCCCAAGTGCTTGATTTTGGATGAAAACTAGAGATAAGTGGAATGTAAAAGAGAAAAAAAAATTTATAAAAAATTTGAGAAAAAGATAAAAAAATTGAGAGGCAAAAATTGTAAGAAGGGTGGTGAGAGAATTAGCAAGTGCTGCTAGTATGCCCTAGGGTTTGGTTTTTTTATATGTTGAAGCCCAAAATCAAATCCTAGGTTGTGAGACATCTGAAGAGTGCCCTCTTAGCATAATTTTGGTAGCAAAATTGAAAGCAACTAGACTTTGGTGTGATCGTTTCTTGAGTTCGAAGTCGGCAATATTCTTAAGAAGATAAGGCTGCGGCAGTGCACCCATTAGGAAGGACTTTGGCCAACTTCTATATGGATCACCATTGGAGGGCTTATAATTTGGAGTCTCATGGAGATCACCAACATGACATGTTATTTTTTGATAAAAGAATAAAATTTTATTCCTTTGCATGCTTATTTTGTTTTGATCGACATCGGCAAGGTGATTCTAGGGTTTGAGTTTCGACCCAATAATTTTAACTGTTAAAGCTATTGATTTGTTTAGTTTTAAAATTTTTAAAAATTATTTTTTACTACGTGATCAGAAGCTAATAGTTCATCATAATTTTTATGAATATAAGATGCAACATATGATAAAAAATAAGTATCTTATACTCATAAAGTGTCAATTACATGAGTTTGGAAGATTTCAAGAAAAATCCATCAAAATACAAATTTCGATTGGCTTATAGGACATATTTCTTTCAATCTCCCACTTTCACTAAAGTCAATCATTCTTATATTTTATCTTCATACAATCAAAGTGGCGATCGAACTGCTGCTGTGGTAGAGCCTTAGTGAATGAGTCTGCTATGCTGTTCTTTGTATCTACTCATTTAATGACTACATCTTATCTTTCAACTATTTTACGAATGAGGTGGAAGCACCTTAAATGTACATGGATTTATGATGAGATCTTGATTCCTTAGTTTGAGTAACTGCTCTAGTATTATCACAAAAATATGGTACTAGATTTTCAATCTTAGGAACGATACCCAATTTAGTGATGAACTTCTTCATCCAAAAGCTTTCTTGACGACTTTACTTGTAGCTATGTACTCTATCTCAATGGTTGAGTCAGCTGTAGTTTGCTACTTAAAACTTTTTCAACTTATTGCTCCACCATTTAGAGTAAAGATATACCCTGAAGTGGACTTGCTATCATTAGGGTTTGATTGAAAACTAGAGTCAGAATAGCCTTCTAGTTTTAGATTAGATCCTTCATATCTCAGAAAAATATCTTTAGTCCTTCTCAAGTACTTAAGAATATTTTTCACTGCTTTTCAATGATCTTTACCTGGATCAGCCTGAAATCTGCTAACTATGCCTAATGTATAGGCAACATTAGGCTTGGTATATAGCATAGCATACATGATTGACCTTACTATCGAAGCATAGGGAACAGAACTCATTCTATTTCTCTTTTTCAATATTTTAGGAGATATCTTTTTATGGAGATGTATGCCTTAACTCATGGGTAAGTAACCTCTTTTACTGTCATCCAAGCTGAATCTTTTTAGCATAAGATCTATGTACCTAGATTGGGACAAACCTAACATCCTTTTAGATCCATCCATATAAATCTTTATACCGAGTATATAGGATGCTTCGCCTAAGTCCTTCATGAAAAACTTACTTGATAGTCATATTTTAATCGATTGTAACATTGGGATATCATTCCTAATGAGAAGTATGTCATCCATATATAAAACTAAAAAGATAATATCACTCCCACTAGTCTTCTTGTATACACAAAGTTCATCCACATTTTTGATAAATCAAATGCTTTGACTGTAACATCAAAGTGGATGTTCCAACTTTTCGAGGTCTGCTTTAATCCATAAATAGATTTCTTAAGCTTGCATACCTGATTTGTTCTGTATTTTGAGATAAATCTTTTTGGTTGAGACATGTAAACTTTTTTCTTAAGATAATAATTAAGGAAGGCAGTCTTTGTTGGGAAATATCTCCCAAAGCCAATTGTTAGCCTATTGACGATTGTGCTATTTGATGTAATTGTATATGAATTAATTATTAATAAAATATTTATTTGATAATTTTTATCATAAACTTGTACATCTTCTATATCGAATTTCTATGTTATGATGAAAGTCCTTAGAACTATTTTAAATTGGTAAATAAAGATTTATTGTTTAGTTCTTAAATGAGTTTGCGACCAAATGATATGCTATTACTAGAATGATAGACATATCAAAGATAGATCATTGTATGCCATATAAGTTGGTTGTCCTCTTAACCATAGAGCATGGAGATGCTGATATGACATGCAGGTAAAATGTAGGAGTATATTTTACTAAATATAACCAACTTTGAAGTACTCTGCTGTCAAGAGTTATTCCGAAGGGATATGGATATAAGTGTCTCTCTGATCTAAGATCACCACGGTGACTTGCAAGCAACTCACTGTGCTTTAGTGCTAGACTACTTGAATTTTTAATTCAGAATCAAAAGATTTCTGTGCACAGTCAAGTACTTGTGAAGTCGATGTGTGAGTCAAGATGGAATTGACCACTCCAAGAGATTGGAGAGAATGCTTTGTATTTCAATTTAGTAAGATCTTGACCAGACAATCCTTGTGAGGAGTCATAGAATTTGTTAGATTGAGATATATAATAGATGTACTATTAAAAGATGACAGTTTAAACTCTAAGTTATCCTAGCATTAAGGGTCAAAGGGATGAATTGTACGGTAATTGTATCCAAGTAGGTTCTTGAGTGTTGCTTTGCATACATTCGGCCTATCCGGATGTTGGGTGCCATTGCTAGATGGTTACTTTGATTAGTACAAAAATCTATTTCTGTGCTACTAGCTTAGGTTCGAACCTATGGGATCACATACATTAAAAATTTCTCTCCGATCAAATGACTGATTTGAAGAGTCTCAGTGGACTGGGACTCTGATGAAGAGTCCCACTGGACTGAAGTTATATCATTAATGAAGGATTAATTAGTGATTAGATCACTAATTAGCTTAATTTGATTGAGTATTAAAGTCTGGATTAAGTCTGATTGAATTGGATTCAATCAGGTCAGGTCTGATTAGGTCATGAGATGACCTAATCGGCAAGGGAGAAATGATACTAATTTGATCAGATCTATGACTCAATTAATTCACTAATTTGATCAGATTTAATTGAGATTATGAAAGCTTAATTAGATTAGATTTGAAAGAAATCTAGTTGGTTAAACCCTAGAGTCCCAGATGAATGGGACTATCTCCCTTGCACCACCAGAAAGACTCATACCTTTTTTCATCGCACAAAATCAATTTGTGTGTGAGAAGACTAGAAGCTACACCCTTTTTGTCACCCACTTTGGATTGGATTAGGTTTGTTTTAAGTTGGATTCAAAAAAATTGATTTTAAGCCTAAAACTTAAAAGAATAGTGCTCTACAAGTCAATCGCATGGAGATGCGAAGGGATTTTTCTTTATTTTCTTTCTACTTATTTACATGATATTATTATTTTTATTTATGAGGTATTGTATTTTATCATTTGCTGCATCATATTTTTATGATTATGATAAACCTCATAGATTAAGGCAATGATTTTAGGACCATGATGAGATCATGCCAGTGAGACCTAAAATCTTGATAGCCCTAATCTAAAATATTTTCAATCATTAGATCATCGAGTCAGAGATCGATGATTCCGATAAGACTGGTACATTCTATGAATGGTCGATGGAGAAATGGTTGATCTCACAATCACTTATGTAGTGACACTAATATAAGGATGTAGGTGCTCATTAGAGAATGAGTTCACTGAACTGACCTATGGGAAGAATATCTGATGGAGCCTTACAGCATGTCTATAGATGGTTCTCCAGTGAGAGTGGTGTTGGAACCGGATCTAAGGTTTCAGGGTTAGATCTTGAAACTTTTTCAAGATCATACAGCGGAAGACTAAAATAAATTAATTTTTTTTTAAAAATAGAGATTCTATAGATCTAAGATCTTATTACATGATTATTACATAGCATTAAATCAAAAATTAAAATATAAAAATATAGCATCAACTACATGTTGATCATATCAACATGTTTCTATACTACATCTAACGTATGTGTTAAACAATAGATCAGATCTATTACCTTGCAAGTTAGATGTTCTAACCTGGCTGATTCAGGCTTGAGGATGATGTTGCAAGCCGCCATACATCCAGCCTCTAGGAGTCATCCACATGAGCCCACGAATCTCGATCAGAAGTCCTACTTCAGGAAATCAGCACAGTATGCTAGTACTGCGCTGATCCTTCTTTGATGGTTGATCAGGTACCTCCTTCTTCTTGATTTGGACTCTTCAAAAGATGGAAAGTAGGAGGAGGAGTTTCAGATCTGAGAAACTCTCAGAAAACTCAAGATGGAGGGAGGAAAGATATGAAAACAAACAACCCTAGAAGAAGACCCTCTTCTTCTTCTTGTTTCTCTCTCTAAACACCCTAACTTGTGTCTATTATATCTCCACGACCCAAAGGTATTTCTCTCTAATTTTTGAATGACTCAAAGATCTCTCAAATATCTATCTTTTTCAAAAATTTCATGAAGAAAATAGATTCATATAGAGAGATATGATAGAGTCCTTGTCTAGGTCAAATACCTAGTCAAGGCTTATCCAAACAAGGCAAGTTAAGGGGAGCCCAACTCTTGAGCACCTCCTCTTTATTTTCATACATGGATCAGTAGCAAATGGTGCACAATATGTACCCTAAAATCCATGAAAATTTTAAAATAAATTTGGATAGATTCGGTGCAAAATTGAAAGAGTTTTGGATTTCTAAACTCTATCTCATAGAATTGAAATCCAAACTTATTCCTTTTTGATTTGATCCAAACCACCTTCCTTGTAAGAAAGAAGAAAGGAAACCTTTTGTGAACATGGGAGAGACCTGGGAGAGGGCTTTTATCACACAAAATAAAAGGAGATTGGCATTGAATGAGAGAGAGGGCATGGGGAAGGCTTATGTGGCGCAAGGTGGAATCCTAGTCTTACTAGGATTCTATTTTATGACTTGTTTTAATTTGGTTTCTCAAATTAAATCAAAACAAAATTAGATCAACCCAATTAAAATAGATCTTAACCTAATTAAGAATCTAATTTAATTAGATTAAATTAGATTTAAATCTGATTTAATTTTCTAATCAAATTAAAAATTAGATTGACCCAAGTCCTAGTTGAACTAGGATTAGTTTTTCCTTGCACTTGGCTTATCCAATAAACCAATTAGACTTGATCCAATCAAGTCCAAACTAGATCTAATTAAATTATATTTAATTAGACTTAATCTCATCCCATTGGCTTAATCAAATTAAGTCAATTTACAATCAAATTGCTAATCGATCCTCCTGCAACACTTGCACTGGGTTAAATGTCAATCGTATTGATCATTTAACCCTAGAACGATTCTTAATCATTGATCAACCATCCGATAGGATCATGAACTCTAATGTGTGTGACCTCATAGGTCTGAAACTAAGCTGATAGTACAGGAATAAATTTCTATACCAATCGAAGTGATCATTTAGTAATGGTACCCGATGACCGGATAGGTCGAATGTGTAGAACAACATCCTTAGAACCCATGCGGATATAGTTTTCATATAATTCATCCTCTTGACCAAAATGATCATAGGACACCCCAGAGTTCAACTATCAACTCTGATTAGGTTGTCCACATTGTATTTCAAAATATCAAATCCATCTGATGGATTACCCTGGCCAAGGTTTTGCTAAATTGAAATACAGCGACTCATTCTTCTCCAACTCTTGGAGTGGTCAATCCCATCTCGATCACACTCTGACTTCGTAAGTACTTGACTGTGTCCAGAAGCCTTCCATCCCTGAATTAAAAATTCAGTTAGTCCAGTACCAAAGCACAGTGAGTTGCTTGCAAGTCACTGAGGCGATCTCATGTCTAAGGGACACTTATACCTATATCCCATCAGAGATATTTTCGACAGCAGAATACTTGGAGTTAGTCACATTCATGATGATGTACCAGTACATCTCACCTGTATGCCATACCAGTGTCTCCACACTCTTTGGTTAAGAGGACAACCAACCCATATGGCCTACAGCGACCTATGCTCGATAGAAGCTGTCGTCCTTATTAACAGCCTATCATTTGGTCGTGAACTATTTTAAGGACTAATCGATAAATCCTCTCTTTATCGAATCTAAATTGTCCTAAGGACTTCATCATAATAATGGAGTTTATTAGAAGATGAAAGCTTATGATAAAAATGTCAAATATATTTTATTTATTAACAAATCAATTACAATATTTGGTGCTCAACCGTCAACAGCTTGATGATTGGCTTTTTGGGACACATTTCCCAACAACTCCCAATTATCCTAAAATCACTCGGCACAGTATCTAATACCCATCTTCGACTTGTGGTTGTCAAACTCCTTTATCGCCAGGGCTTTAGTGAAGGGATCGGCCAGGTTCTCCTTTCCGTCGATCTTCTGAAGGTCAACATCTCCTCAATCCACGATCTCCCGGACCAGGTGGAAGCGGCGCAAGATGTGCTTCGTCCGCTGATGTGCTTTGGGTTCCTTCGCTTGAGCTATGGCACCAGTGCTGTCGCAGTAGAGCAGGACCGGACCATCGAGAGAGGGTGCTACTCCGAGCTCATTGATGAATTTTCTCAGCCACATAGCTTCCTTTGCGGCATCCGATACTGCGATGTACTCCACTTCACAAACAGAGTCCGCCACAGTATGCTGCTTGAAACTCTTCCAGCAGATGGCTCCACCATTCAGAGTAAAGATATAACCCGACACGCTCCTGCTATCATCATGGTCAGATTGAAAGCTAGAGTCTGTGAACTCCACAAGTTTTAGATCTGACTCACCATAAACCAACCATTAGTCCTTAGTATTTCTCAAATACTTAAGGATGGCTTTAACCACTTTTCAGTGATTTTCTCCAGGATCAGATTGGTATCTACTTACTACTCCTAGTGAGTATGCCACATCTGGTCTTGTACATGTCATGGTGTACATGATAGATCCCACGGCTGAAGCATATGGGACTCTACTCATACGCTCTCTCTCTTCAGGACTTGTCGGACAATCCTTCTTAGAGAGAGAAATTCCATGGCCTATCAGTAGATAGCCCTTCTTGGAATTCTCCATACTGAACCTCTTCAGCACAGTGTCTATGTACATGGACTGGGATAACCCAAGCATCCTTTTAGATCTATCCCTATAGATCTTCATCCCTAGGATGTAGGATGCTTCACCCAAGTCCTTCATGGAGAACTATGATGATAACCAAATTTTTATTCCCTGTAGTGCGGGGATATCATTCCCGATTAAGAGAATGTCATCCACGTACAAGACAAGGAATACCACAACTGGACTATTTGCCCATTTATAGATGCAGGGCTCTTCTCCATTCTTAATGAAGCCATACGTTTTGATCACCTTATCAAAATACATGTTCCAACTTTGAGAAGCTTGCTTCAATCCATAAATGGATCTCTAAAGCTTGCACACCTTGGACTCATCTGTGAATGTAAACCCTCAGGTTGTATCATATACACCTCTTCGGTCATCTCTCCATTCAGGAAAGCTGTCTTTACATCCATCTGCCAGATCTCATAATCCAGATGGACAGCTATTGTAAGCATTATCAGAATGGATTTGAGCATTGCCACAGGAGAAAATATCTCGTCATAGTCAATACCATAACGTTGACGATACCCCTTGGCGACCAGATGGGCTTTATAGGTCTCCACCTTTCCGTCTGCGCCCCTCTTCCTTTTGAAGACCCATTTATACCCAATGGGTTTAACCCCTTCAGGTAGGTCAACCAATGTCCATACATCGTTGACCTTCATGGACTCCATTTCAATTTCATGGCTTCAAGCCATTTCTGGAAATCAGGTCTCTGCATTGCATCCATATAGGTGATCGGATCCTCATTATTCTCATCAAGTTCGATGGGATCACCGTCCTGGACCAAGAAATCGTAGTATCTGTCCGGCTGATGCGGTACTCTACCAGATCGCCTTAATGGTCCAGGTACATTGAGCTCCAGATCTGATCTAATCAAATCCGACTCAGGTTCAGCTATTGGTGTCGGTCCTTCTACCTGTTGAACTGCATCAAGTTCAACCTTAGAGGCAACGGTTCCTTCACCAAGGAACTCCTTTTCTAAAAAGATTGCCTTAAGGCTGACGAACACCTTTTGTTCATCAGCATGGTAGAAAAAATATCCTTTTGTCTCTTTGGGGTACCCTATGAATGAGCATTTGTCAGACCTAGGTCCAAGTTTGTCTGTGACTAATCGTTTGACATAGGCCGGGCACCCCCAGACCCTAAGGTGTGAAAGTGCTGGCTTACGTCCCGTCCATATCTCATATGGAGTCTTAATTACAAACTTATTTGGAACCCTATTTAACAGATAATAGACTGATTCAAGTGCATATCCCCAGAAGGATATCGGCAAGCTAGCAAAACCCATCATGGATCGGACCTTGTCTAACAGAGTCCGATTCCTCCTTTCAGACACACCATTATGCTGTGGTGTTCCTGGAGGAGTCCATTGGGAGAGAATCCCATTCTCTCCTAGATATATAAGAAACTCACTAGAAAGGTATTCTCCTCCTCGATCAGATCGAAGAGTTTTAATACTCTTTCCAGTTTGTTTTTCTACTTCACTTCGGAATCGTTTGAATATTTCAAATGAATCCAACTTATGTTTCATCAGATAGACATATCCATATCGGGATAGGTCATCCGTGAATGTTATGAAGTAGAAATATCCACCTCTAGCACTGGTGCTCATGGGCCCGCATACATCAGTATGTATTAGGTCCAAGAGCTCAGTAGCTCTCTCACCTTTTTCAGTAAAAGGTGACTTGATCATTTTACCAAAAAGACAGGACTCACAAGTGGAAGTGATTCACAATCACTAACTTCGAAGATTTCCTCTTGAGTCAACCTGTTTATTCTGTTCTTGTTTATATGACCTAGCCTACAGTGCCATAAGTAGATATCTGAAACATTATCTAATCTAGGATGCTTGCCAATAGAATAGACTCTTATCAGGCTTGATCTTTTTGGTCTGGCTCTGCACTGATGTCCCAGCTTGAACTTGCACCTTCTTCACTTTCTTCTTTTATTCTTCTTCCCTTTCTTAAAAGGTTGAGAATCAGAAGACGAACCTCCCACTAAGTTCACCGACTCCTTGTGAAGTTGGTGATCCTTCTCAAAGTTCTGAAGCAACCCTAGTAATCCATGGTAGTTTACTTCAGGCTTTGTCATTCTATAATGAGTGAGGAATGAGAGATAAGACTTGGGCAGCGAGTTCAGTATTGCATCTTTCCCAAGCTACTCATGCAAGGGAAAGCCGAGCTTGCTCAATCATTCCATTAGCTCGATCATGTACAATACATGATCAGTGACAGAGGCACCATCCCATATTTTGGGTTGAAGATGGCACAACTAGTCTTGTGCCTCTCCACGTCATCAGGTGTGCCAAAGGCATCCTCCAATACTTGAAGCATGTCCTTTGGCTGAGCCGTCTCGAATCTGCGACTGAACTCGTCGCTCATGGCAGCCAGCATGATACAGCGCATCGTGGTCCGGTCACTGAGCCACTTCTGGTAAGTGTCTCTGACTGTTCCACGTGCATTGACAGCTGGCTCCTCAGATGCAGGATCCATTATCACATATAGGATCCGTTCATGCTCCAAGACTATCTTCAACTTTCGATACCAGCTACCGAAGTTGGATCCCACCAACTTATCATTGTCCAATAATGATTAGAGCGATAGGGAAGTGGCCATATTTGCACAAAGGAGAACCATAACCTGATTAGTAATTGATTCATTAAACCTAAAGATTTGAACTTTAATCAAAAGGTTTCTCCCACTATTTTATTCGAATTGGTAGCCTCTACCTCCAATTCGAAGAATTATCCTAATTCCTTAGTGGGTACTAGAATCCACTTAGACTGCACACCAGCCCAACTTTAGTAGGCCAACCCATGTACATCTAAGGGTAGGTTCATAACCAATTATTTCTCTAAATAATTTTTAGTAATTTTAATTTTGCCCCAGAAACCTAATCAGTAGGCTTTAGCCTCCACTGTAAGGATCCGGTTAGGTCCAACCATTAACATGATCATACTTGGTGTATCTAACCAATGAATGATTAAGCCTAACTTTGGTTGGCTCACCTAACCACCATTAGAGAGACACTTCCAAGTCATCATATGATGAGTGATAATTCCATTAGTCAACAAGCACCAGGCCTTTGGGTCTGCAATTGAGTTAATGGACTCATTATCAAACACCTTAATGGGAGGCTATGACTCAGTTATCTCCATAACTTTATCATTTTAAGGACCTAATAATTTTAAAAGATTTAAATAATATAAAGAATGAGGTCAGATGAACCAACTTATCATGATCCTCTCACTGGCTTCACCAAGTCAGCTTAAGGGAGACCATTAAAAGGGCTGGTCTAGGAGCACCTAAATCAGTCATACTGATTTACCTAGCTGACATGGGTCAGCTCGAATAGTCAAGTGATCCGATCAAAATATAATTTCACCAAGAGGCCAGGTAAGTTCGATCAGTGGGAGGGTCGGCCAAAGCTTGCCTTAGACACCATCAGAAATGGCCAGGTAAGCGGGCTCCCAATTAAAAACCACCGGTCTGGTTTACCTTAACACCAACTGGTTTAATTAGTTTCGATTAGATCAACCTAACAGTTCATGCCAGACTGCTTAGCCAAGAATCAAGTCCATTTGGTTCTCGTTAAAGACATGGACTTGACCAACTACAATTATTGTAATTGATCTAGAAAATTCTTGACCTAATCTAAGACAACAATTGATTAGATTTAGTCAATTCTCTAATTAAGTCCATCTTAAATATAACCATAGGTCTAACCCAATTAATGGACCTAATTCTCACTAACCCATTAACCCAATGTGTTATGGTTTGTGTCTTAGGTTCTTCAATTCATAATCCTAGAACCTAATCAAAACAACTTCTAAATTCTTAATTAAGTTTTGGGCTGAGGTTTGGGTTCGGCTTTTCAAAAAATAATTTTTATATTTGTAAAATAATTTTACAATATGATTCTACCAACCATATTGCATGTTTGATTCATAATCAAGATGCAAGTGAAATAAACATGAAACTACTTTAGATCTAATCTAAACAGGTTCATGTAATTGAAATAATTTCAACTTTAAACAATTTCTTTGCACAAAAATTATTAACAAAGAGATTTTATTTTAGATTTAAATACCTTTTAAATCTAATAAATCATAAATTTAATCTAGATCATATCTAACAATTTATGATTAAAGATAAATCTACAGAAATTAGGACAACCTTTGCACTGTAAGGGGTAAACCTTACAGCAGGACAACCTTGTAGTTCGTGATTGATCTAAAATTTTAATTTTAGATTTAATAATCAGATTATAAATTAGATCTTATCTAAGAAATAATCTAAGCATGTATAAATAATCATGTAATAAAGAACCTAGGCTCTGATACCAATTGTTGGAACCAGATCTAGGGTTTCAGGGTTAGATCTTGAAACTTTTTCAAGATCATACAGTGGAAGACTAAAATAAATCAAAATTTATTTTTTAAAATCAGATAAACTCTAGATCTAAGATTTTATTACATGATTATTATATAGCATTAAATCAAAAATTAAAATATAAAAATATAGCATGAACTACATGTTGATCATATCAACATGTTTCTATACTATATCTAATGTACGTGTTAAACAATAGATCAGATCTATTACCTTGCAAGTTAGACATTCTAACCTCATTGATCGGGTTTGAGGATGATGTTGCAAGCCACACACACATCCGGCCTCTAGGAGTCATCCACATGAGCCCACGAATCTCGATCAGAAGTCCTGCTTCAGAAAATCAGCACAGTATGCTAGTACTGCACTGATCCTTCTTTGATGGTTGATCAGGTGCCTCCTTCTTCTTGATTTAGACTGTTTCAAAGATGAAAGTAGGAGGAGGAGTTTCATATCTGAAATACTCTCAGAAAACTCAAGATGGAGGGAGGAAAGATATGAAAACAAATAACCCTAGAAGAAGATCCTCTTCTTCTTCTTGTTTCTCTCTCTAGACACCCTAACTTGTGTCTATTATCTCTCCACGACCCAAATGTCTTTCTCTCTGATTTTTGGATGGCCCAAAGGTATCTCAAATCTCTATCTTTTTCAAAAATTTTATGAAGAAACTCATTTTATATAGAGAGATATGATAGAGTCCTTGTCTAGGTCAAATACCTAGTCAAGGCTTATCCAAACATGGCAAGTTAAGGGGCGCCCAACTCTTGAGCACCTCCTCCTTATTTTCATACATGGATTAGTAGAAAAGGGTGAAAAATATGTACCCTAAAAATCATAAAAATTCCAAAAAAAATTGGATAGATTCAGTGCAAAATTGAAAGAGTTTTGGATTTCTAAAACTCTATCTCATAGAATTCGAAATCCAAACTTATTCCTTTTTGATTTGATCCAAACCACCTTCCATGTAAGAAAGAAGAGAGGAAACCTCTTGTGAACGTGGGAGAGACCTGGGAGAGGCTTTTGTCACACAAAATAAGAGGAGATTGGTGTTGAATGAGAGAGAGGACATGGGGAAGGCTTATGTGGCGCAAGGTGGAATCCTAGTCTTACTAGGATTCTGTCTTATGACTTGTTTTAATTTGGTTTCTCAAATCAAATCAAAATAAAACTAGACCAAACTAATTAAAATAGATCTTAATCTAATTAAAAATCTAATTTAATTAGATTAAATTAGATTTAAATCTGATTTAATTTTCTAATCAAATTAAAATTAGATTGACCCAAGTCCTAGTTGAACTAGGACTAGTTTTTCCTTGCACTTGGCTTATCCAATAAACCAATTGGACTTGATCCAATCAAGCCCAAACCAAATATAATTAAATTATATTTAATTAGACTTAATCTCAGCCCATTGGTTTAATCAAATTAAGCCAATTAGCAATCAATTGCTAATCGATCCTCCTGCAACACTTGCACTGGGTTAAATGTCAATCGTATTGATCATTTAACCCTAGAATGATTCTTAATCGTTGATCAACCATCCGATCGGATCATGAATTCTAATGTGTGTGACATCATAGGTCCGAACCTAAGTCGGTAGTACAGGAACAAATTCTGTATCAATCGAAGTGACCATCTAGCGATGGTACCCGACGACTGGATAGGTCGAATGTGTAGAACAACATCCTTAGAACCCATACGGATATAGTTTTTATATAATTCATCCCCTTGATCAAAATGATCATAGGATACCTGAGAGTTCAACTGTCAACTCTGATCAGGTTGTCCACATTGTATTTCAAAATATCAAATCCATCTGATGGATTACCCTGGCCAAGGTTTTGCTAAATTGAAATACAGTGACTCATTCTTCTCCAACTCTTGGAGTGGTCAATCCCATCTCGATCACACTCTGACTTTGCAAGTACTTGACTGTGCCCAGAAGCCTTCCATCTCTGAATTAAAAATTCAGTTAGTCCAGTACCAAAGCACAGTGAGTTGCTTGCAAGTCACTGAGGCGATCTCAGGTCTAAGGACACTTATACCTATATCTCATCAGAGACATTCTCGACAGCAGAATACTCTAGAGTTGGTCATGTTCAATGATGATGTACCAGTACATCTCACCTGTATGCCATACCAGTGTCTCCACACTCTTTGGTTAAGAGGACAACCAACCCATATGGCCTACAGCGACCTATGCTCGATAGAAGCTGTCGTCCTTATTAACAGCCTATTATTTGGTCGTGAACTGTTTTAAGGACTAATCGATAAATCCTCTCTTTATCGAATCTAAATAGTCCTAAGGACTTCATCATAACAACGTAGTTTATTAAAAAATGAAAGCTTATGATGAAAATGCCAAATATATTTTATTTATTAACAAATCAATTATAATACTTGATTGCTCAACTGTCAACAGCTTGACGATTGGCTTTTTGGGACACATTTCCCAACAAGTAGTGCATGTGATCCTTCGACCTGAGATCACCATGTACCTTGTGTACATGGACCCTTACTTTGGTTTATTCTCCAGCACACTACTTTAAGATGTATGTGGGATATTCTGGGTATGACGAAGTGTGCATGGAGGTTGTGAGTGGTCAATAAAAAATTGATCACTCCTTATAGGAGGAGAGAACATCCTATGTGATCTCATAGGATGGTGACTTTGAGAGTCTTTGACCAGAACAGGGATAAATAGTAGAAATAGTTTCTATTGGTTCATCAACTAAGTCATCATCATTGAATCGAGATACATATAGATAGATATTTAGGTTTGACATATTTCTATACCCATGGCCTTTTCGGAATGTTGTGTGATCAAAAGATTGAATTAAACAGAAACTCACCATGGAAGGATAATTTTGATATTTTTATCAAATTTTAAATCTTTTAGATAGTCATGACATATTGCTGATGTCAATCTTGACTTGTAGACTTATCAGAATTAATAGAGTTTAATTCAAAAATTAATTAAGAAGAGTTCTAGTTGATTGAAACTTTGAGCTGACCTAATCCAATCGGATTAAGATTATGTCGAGAGTCTGGGTCCACTGCTGGCTAGATTTGAAACTCAATGGATCACACATAATAAAAATTTGGTATTGGTCCAATCTATTTGGATTTATTATAAATTCAATGGGTTAATTAAATTGCTAGCACATGAATTAACTCATGTTTTCAATTGGGTTCAGTGCAAACGTATTTGTGCTAACCCTTTGCTTGTTGCCTTGACCTAATGTGATTGGGTTTGAACCATCTATTTATTAGTTAGTTTATCTAGTTTATATGAAAGAGTTTCATGTGAATCAGCCTTCTCCATGTCAAAACCACATGAGAAAAAAAATGTGGCATCATTTATTTTGGCATTTAAGGAAAGGAGTCCTTCTCCTTTACTTATCTTAAATTTCTTACCAACTTCCACACATCCCTTAATTTTGTGCGCCATTAGATGGGGCTTTGGGACATGTGGACGTGGAAGAGGAGGAGGAGTCCTTCTCCAGGAAGGAACTCCATGCCAAAATAAATAGGACGCCACACATTTATGCGATGAGAAGTGGAAGAGTCCAATTCTCTTAAAACTCTTAATTTCTTCCTTTATTTCTCCACGCATTTCTTATTTTATTGTGTCATATGATGGCTCTTTGAATTATGGGCACAGAAAAGAAAGAATAGTTTTTCTCTAGCAAGGGGATTGAACACCAAAAATAAATTAGACCCTCCCTTATTTGCATTGAGTTTATGGAAGAGTCTTTAATGGTATGGACTCTTTGTTTCTCACATTAATTCCTTTTCTCATGCACAATATGATTGTGTATTAATTTTTCCAAGTAGAGGAAGAGTCTTTCTGCTAGTCAATCACTTTTGTTTCCATGCCATCTACTTGTATTTCATGCTAAAAATTAATTGGTGCATGTAAGAGTTAAGGGACGCCAAGAGTTGGCATCCCATGGTGTCACTCATTTTACCTATAAATAGGGGGTGCTACAATCAAGCATGTGTGCCAAATTGGGTTTAGAGTAGGCATGAAAATGAGAGGAAAATGATGGGAAAAATCTAAAAAAAAAGATAAGAAAAAGAGGGAGATAAAAATAGAAAGGAAGGGAAGAGAGAAAAAGGAAAGCATGTGATGCTTGTCCTAAAAATCAGATTGTTCATGTGTTGAACATTAAATCTGATTTTTGTATAGTGAGATCTTTTGAAAAAAGATTCCTATAGAGATTCTAGTGGAGGTCATGAAGACATACAAGTGGTGGTGCAACTCATTCTTGCGAAGGATAATCGACAGTGGACTTAGGTAGAAGGTTGCAGCACCATCACGAATTGGGAAGGACCCTGATCGCTCCCGTGTGGATCACCATTGGAGGGCTTCTACTTTGGAATATCATGAAAGTCTCAAAATTATCAGATCACATTCTTCTCATTGGTAAATGACTTCTGATCTCTTCCTGATATATATATTTTTTATCGTTTGATTGTAATCATCAAGGGATTTCTAGGGTTTTATGTTTTGGTGCTCTTGTTTATTTGTTAAATATTATTTTTAATTATTGAATGCATGTTAAAAATTTTAAAATATATATTTTACTATATCACCAGAATCCAACAATGGTATCAAGCCACCATTGATTGATTCAATCAAATTTTATGTTATTTTTGTGATATGGATTAGATTCAGTTCAAACTATGTCAAAATCAAATTTTTTGACTGATGTTTAGTTGATGTTTTTGATGTATTTTTGTTAATGATAAAGTGTTATCAATTCATGATCAAACTTTGGATATGTAAATTTTATGGTCTATAGACTTGTGTGACAAGTTTAGATTAGATCCTATGATCTATTTTTTGATGGAATTAAAATTTGTTGCATATGATGTGCAGAGCCCTAGAATGTTACATATGGATGTACATTGTCAAGACTTAGGGTTTTTGCATTTGATGCATTCACCTTAGATTCAAGTGACGACCACCATGTTATCGGGTACTCACCATTGTGGGTTGACTATTTTGGTTGTTGTTCGAAGTATGTGTGGGGCCGAAAAATATTTGATCATGGAAAGAATGCATCAGACATGGATTAGGATTTTTATCGATGGATTTGTTTCACTATAATTTATTGTTCTAATGTAATTAGAGTTAATGATTATACATTAAATCAAATTTATAGTTCTAATTTGATTAGAATTCATGTTTAAAATTAGGTTGATCAAATTGTCATTTATCTAATTTTATTAGGGTTTGAGTCATGGTTGACCGAATCTATGCTAACCTAATTGGATTTGGGTTAATTTAAGAATTGATGAACCTAACTTAAATAGATGATAAATGATTGACTTAAAGTTAATATTTGGGTCAAGTGTTGAACTCAAATCAAAAATCCTAGATGGGTCTAATACCCATATATTTAAACATCTCTATTGACATGTGTATGAATGATATCACAATGAAAATAATATGAGTAGTTTGTTATAATATTTTATAATTATTATAAAATATTTATTGAGTGGTTATGACTATGGTACATCCATGTGATGGATGTTTGCATGAATGCTTTTATGTTGGCTAATTATATAAATGCATCTGCAAGAGTTGCAATGGGGGCTGGGTGTCCCTGATGTATTATATTATCAGCTGAACCTTTCCTTTCTATATTTCTAACTGTTGATTGAAATTTTTACATATTGATATAAAATTATAGAAAAGAAATTATTTAAGAATAGATAAAAATTTTTTCTTTCTATTTTCAAATAAAGATCAAGCATTCATGGTTGACTTCTGTTAGATGTGTGCCCTAAATGCCAGATTGGCTGATATATTCCTGTACAAATCTAAAGACAAATTTATAATTTTGACTATAAATAAATAAAAGAGTTATTCTACTATCACATTATGTACATTATGTCTGTGATACATCCTTTGAGTTAGTAAGAATGTTAATTCATATTTTCAAGAGTTAAAAATTTAAGGCATGAATTTACATAACTAACTCACAAACAGCTCCTGACCATAGGATCATCACGAGGATGGTGATCGATCTGGAAGGTTGGTGTACGATCACTTTCTTAGGGTAGATGTGTCTTGAGTCTATGGTGTAGAGACACTAGAGCGAGAGTACAGGTATTCATTGAGAATGAGAGTACTGAGCGTGATCACCTCGAGCAGTCATAAGGAAGTCTACCTTCTCGTCGATGACTAGCTCGATGCTGCAGCTGTGTATCTAGTTCTTTGATCTGAGGTACATCGACAGTTCACCTTGAGTGTGTTATAGTTTGGCTACACCATAACTCGATCTCCTAGCTATTCGAAACCCTGAGGTGTGTTGCTCCTTAGATTGATTTTGATGATTACAAAGCAGTTAAAGGGGTACTAATGTTTCTCACGTGAAAAAGACTTTTTGCTCTTCAGGGGTAAAATTGTAATTTTATTAAAACCTTGATTTGAAAGTATCAAATGATAGAACAAAAGATTTGTGATCTACTGGTGAAAATTTTATTGATTTTGGACTTGTATTTTGAAAGATATGCATGATTGAAAATCATGAGTCGACCCATGAGTCGACTCATGGCACATGAGATGACTGGCACGCTGAAATTTCTGGCCGGCACAGACTTGACACATCCTGTGAGTCGACCCATGAGTCGACCCCCAAGGCATGAGTCGACTCATGAGTCAACCTCTGCAGGTTTTAAGCCAGTTTTACAGAACCTTGCATCCCGTTCGATTCTCTGATGTTTTTCCACAGAAGTCGACCAATGAGTCGACCCCCAGGCATGAGTCGACTCATGAGTCAACCCCTGTGATGGGATTTTTCTACAACAGCTAGTTTTTAACCCATTTTAAATACTTTTAATGCTCATTTAATGTGGTCTAATGGCTCTTTTTCAGCCTAGAATGATTTTCACTATTTCTTAAAGCTATAAAAGGGACAAAAAGGTGGGAATCAAGAAGAGCATTCAAGAAGAGAGATTTTGAAAAAAGAATTTCAATCAAACTTTTCAGCCCTAAGCAAGAGCTCACTCAAAATATTCAAGAAGCCTTTAATCCAAGCTCACCAACTCCTCAAGTGCACATTCAAGTCTCCAACCACCTTGAGAAAATCAAAAAGGGTCTTCTTCTTTTTGAGTAAAGTGTATTTAAAGCATCATACGCTCATTAAAGGAGCTTTCTTTGTACTTATTTGTGCTATTGATTGTTATACTCGGTTTGAGTGATTGTTTTTGTTTTGGAAGGGTTTCAAAATAAGGGAAGGTTGATCCGAACCTAGAATCGGAGTGTATTGGGTTGGCTTGTACCCGAGAAATAAGTGGTCTAGCTTGGGATAGCTAGAGTCAGAGTTTTCAACATTTGTATTCGAGTTGAATACAAGATTAGTGGATTGAAATTCTCAAGTAGGAGCTTGGAGAGTGGATGTAGGTGCAAGGTTGGCACCGAACCACTATAAATCTTTTTGTTTGTGGTGTGTCTAATTGCTCTTCTTTAACTCTTCATTATTCTCTTGCATTCTTGCTCTTAGCCATTAGTCTTGAATTAATTTTACTCTCCATATTTATTTAGCTTTGTCAAACATTTCTCATAAGTCATAAGTTAAGCTTAAAATTTTTAGAAACCCAATTCACCCTCCCTCTTGGGTTGCATAGCTGGGCAACAAGTGGTATCAGAGTCCGATTCTCTAGCCCTACTTTGATCTAAACAATCAAAGAGCTAAAGATCTATGGCAACTCAAGTCAGCACTTCTCTAGCCGAGGGGCAATCTACCAACCGACCTCCACTTTTCAATGGGTCTAATTACACCTATTGGAAAGCTTGGATAAAAATATTCATTCAAGCACTTGACTATGATATGTGAAGTATCATAGTGAACGGTCCTCACACACCCACTAAAATTATAGATGGTGTGGAATCAACCAAACCTGAGAAAGAATGGGATGAGGTTGATAAGAAAATGACCCAATTAAATGCTAAAGCACTGAATATTTTTTATTGTGCTCTTGATGCTAACGAATTTAATCATATTTGTACTTGCTCATCTGCTAAAGAAATATGGGATAGGTTAGAAGTAACCCATGAAGGAACCAATCAAGTAAAGGAGTCTAAAATCAACATGCTTGTGCATAAATATGAATTGTTTAAAATGGAGCATGATGAGTCCATAACTGAAATGTTTACTCGCTTTACTGATATTATAAATGGTTTAAAGAGTCTTGGTAAGTCCTATACTAACAGTGAGCTTGTAAGAAAGATTCTCAGGTCCTTACCAAGAACTTGAAAGCCAAAGTGACTGCCATCCAAGAAGCCAAGGACTTGAACATTCTACCCTTGAAAGAGCTTCTTGGATCATTGATGACTCATGAGCTAAGCATGAAGCAACATCAAGAAAAAGAAGTCAAAAAGAAAAGAACAATTGCCCTCAAATCCACAGCTTCACCAGATGAAGAAACTGATGACACTGAAGATGAAGAACAGGATGAAAAAATGGCACTCATTACCCGAAGATTCAAAAAATTTTTGAGAAAAAGGAAATAAGGGATGAGGAAGAGGCCATTCACAAAAGGGGAACAGAGCAAAGAAAAAGAGAAAGACCAACCCCTTATCTGCTACGAATGCAAGAAGCCGAGATACTTCAAGTCCGAATGCCCACAACTGAAGAAGGGTCCCAAGAAGTACAAGAGGAAGGCCATGATGGCCACTTGGAGTGCGAGTGATGACTCAAGCTTCGAAGAGGAAAACTCAACCGAACAAGCCAACCTGTGCCTTATGGCACACGAAAATGAGGTAATTTTCGAAACTTCTAGTGACTTTACATTTGAAGAATTATGTGAAGCTTTTTATGATTTAGTTGATGAATTAAAGAAACTAGGGATGAAGAACAAAGATCTAAAATTGAAAAATCAATTTTTATTGAAATAAAATAAAAATATTTCAATTGAAAAATCTACCCTGCTTCAAGAAAATCAAAGTTTAAAGAATGAAATTGCCAAGTTAAAACCATTAGTTGAAAAATTCACCTTGAGTTCAAATAAACTTAATATGATTCTTGAAAATCAAAAGACCGTGTATGATAAGGCTGGACTTGGCTATAACCCCTTGAAGAAATAAAAATATCTAAAAAATATTTATGTAAACTCTTTAAGTAACAAGTCTTCTAATATTACTTGCTTCAAATGTGGTAGAGTAGGACATAAGTCATACACTTGCTTCTCTAACAAGTCTGCAAATTCAAATATAAAAAAAATATGGGTTCCAAAAGGAACCATTATAACTAACCAAAAAGGACCTAAGAAAGCTTGGGTACCTAAAATAAAAACTTGACTTTTGCTTGCAGGTGTGTCTAGCATCCCAAGGAGGAAACAGGAAATGGTATTTTGACAATGGATGCTCGAGATACATGACTGGTGATGAATCCCAATTCATCACTCTTGATGCTAAGAATGGAGGGATGGTCACCTTTGGAGACAATGGTAAAGGAAAGATCATCGGTATAGGTAACATTGGTATCACTCCCTCCAAATACATTGAAAATATTCTGTTAGTAGATGGTTTAAAGCATAATTTACTAAGCATTAGTCAATTTTGTGATAAAGGATATAAAGTTATTTTTGAATCGTCTGTTTGCATTATAACTAGTCCTATTAATGATGGCATTAAATTTATTGGACATAGACATGGTAATGTTTATATGGTAGATTTAAATGATCTAGCCAAAATAAACATGCAATGCCTAGTATCCTTGAATGCTAAAATTAATGAGACTAGTTGGCTTTGGTATCACAGACTTGCACACATTAGCATGCATTCTCTTTCAAAATTAATTAAGAAAGAATTAGTTCTTGGTTTGCCAAAATTGAATTTTGAAAAGGATAGAATTTGTGATGCATGCCAACTAGGTAAACAAACAAGAGTTTCATTTAAATCCAAAAATATTGTTTCAACCTCTAGACCTTTAGAGCTTTTGCATATGGACTTATTTGGACCTACTAGAACCACTAGTCTAGGAGGAAAACGATATAGTTTTATAATTATAGATGATTACTCTCGTTTTACTTGGGTTTTCTTTTTGGCACACAAAGATGAAACTTTTCATGTTTTCACTAAATTTTACCGAAAAGTCACTAATGAGAAAGGATTTTCAATTCAAAATATTCGAAGTGATCATGGAACTGAATTTGAAAATCAAGACTTTGAAAATTTTTGTGATAAAAAAGGAATAGGCCATAACTTCTCTGCACCTAGGACACCCCAACAAAATGGGGTAGTAGAAAGGAAAAACAGAACCTTAGAAGAAATGCCCGTACCATGCTATGTGAAAGCAACCTTCCAAGATATTTTTGGGCGGAAGCAATTAACACAGCATGTTACATTTTAAATTGTGCTTTGATTAGACAAATTTTAAAGAAAACCCCCTATAAGCTTTGGAAAGAAAGAAAACCTAATATTGCATATTTTCATACTTTTGGTTGCCGATGTTTTGTATTAAATAATGGTAAAGAAAGACTTGAAAAATTTGATGTAAAATCAGATGAAGCAATCATTCTTGGTTACTCCTCCACTAGTAAAGTTTTTAGAGTTTTTAACAAAAGAACCTTAGTAGTAGAGGAGTCCATACATGTTATCTTTGATGAATCTAACGATCTTCCTTCAAGGAAGAATGAAGGTGTTGATGATACAGATCCTCTTATAGAAGGAATGAAGGAGATCACTCTGAAAGATTCAACAATTCAAGAGGATGAGGAACATGAAGACAAACAGGATGAGAGAGATGAAGAACATCAAGAACAACCTCAAGGTACAAATGACCTACCCAAAGAATGGAGGTATGTTCACAATCACCCTAAGGAGTTAATTATTGGTGATCCTATGCATGGGGTAAAAACTCGTTCTTCACTTAAAGATGTATTTAATCATTGTGCTTTTGTCTCTCATCTTGAACCAAAAACTATTGAAGAAGCTGAAAATGATTATAATTGGATTAATGCAATGCAAGAGAAACTTAATCAATTTGAAAGAAATAATGTATGGACTTTAGTATCAAGACCTAAAAATTATTCAATAATTGGCACAAAATGGGTCTTTAGGAACAAATTAGATGAACATGAAAATGTAATAAGAAATAAAGCAAGATTGGTTGCTAAAGGTTATAATCAAGAAGAAGGAATTGATTTTGATGAGACCTTTGCACCTGTTGCTAGATTAGAGGCCATTAGACTTCTACTTGCATATGCTTGCTTTATGAAATTTAAATTATTTCAAATGGATGTCAAAAGTGTATTTTTGAATGGATATATTGCTGAAGAAGTCTATGTAGAACAACCCCCAGGTTTTGAAAATCATGCTTTTCCTAATCATATTTTTAAATTAAATAAAGCTCTATATGGTTTAAAATAAGCACCTAGGGCTTGGTATGATAGGCTAAGCAAATTTTTACTAAATAATAATTTTTGAAGAGGTAATGTAGACACAACCCTCTTCATTAAAAGAAATCAAAATGATATGTTAAGTATACAAATATATGTTGATGACATTATTTTTGGGTCTACTAATTAATCTCTTTGTCAAGACTTTGCTAAGCTCATGCAGGGGGAGTTCGAGATGAGCATGATGGAAGAACTTACATTCTTCCTCAGACTCCAAATCAAACAAACAAAGGAAAGAATCTCCATCACCCAAAGCAAGTACACCAAGGAATTACTCAAGAGATTTGGAATGGAGAACTCCAAAGCAATTGGCAGACCCATGAGCCCCTCATGTAAGCTTGACAAAGATGAAGAAGGTAAATGTGTAGACTTAAAATATTATAGAGGTATGATTGGCTCTCTATTATATTTGACTGCAAGTAGGCCTGATATCATGTTTAGTGTTTGTCTGTGTGCTAGATTTCAATCTAATCCTAAAGAGTCTCACTTGAATGCTGTTAAAAGAATCCTTAGATATTTAAATGGTACTCAAACTATAGGATTATGTACTCTAAGGACTCACTAATTGATTTATTAGGATATTCAGATGCTGATTTTGCTGGATGTAGATTAGACAGAAAAAGCACTAGTGGAACTTGCCAATTTCTTGGAGTTAACCTAATCTCCTGGTTTAGCAAGAAACAAAATTCGATAGCACTGTCTACGGCTGAGGTCGAATACATTGCAGCCGGAAGTTGTTGTGCTCAAATCTTGTGGATTAAGCAACAACTCGAAGACTTTGGTATCAAACTTAATGAAACACCCATAAGATGTGATAACACTAGTGCCATAAATCATACTAAAAATCAAATTCAACATTCAAGGTCTAAACATATTGAAATAAGACATTATTTTATAAGAGAACATGTTCAAAACAAAGATATAATTCTTGACTATGTTTGCACTGAAAATCAATTAGCCGATATCTTTACAAAGGCCCTAAGTGAGGATAGATTCTGTGAAATTAGGAGAAATCTAAGAATTCTTGATCTATTTACCTAAATATTTCTCCAATTCCAAGGAATCGATGTCAAAATTTCTTTGAGCTCAATTTTCATCATCTCTCTTGGACCTAAACGCTCAAAATTATACCCTCACAACTTGTCATTAAGCAAAAATTTTTCTCCCAAAATTTTGAATTTTTTTGAAATTTATTCATATTTTTTCTAAAATTTTGTGAATCATGAGTCGACCCCCTAGGGTCGACCCAATGGCATACTTGAAATTTTTGGCCATCATCCCACGGGTTCATTTCTTTTTAACTTAAAGCCCGTTCATGAGCCGACCCCTCCTTCTTCGTCTTCCTCCCTCCAAAACTCATCGTCCTCATCTTCGTTCTCTCCAAATCCAAAGTTTTAGCCCAAGATCCTTCTCCCATCACCTATCCACCTCAAATCGCCCCTTGGGAAAGGAGCTTTTCATATTTTTCTTCCTTGATTGAAGCGGTTGGATTGTGTCCTAGCTTCCACCATTCTTCTCCAAATCAGAATTTCTCTCCGCCAAAAATCCCTTTCCATCCTCTAATAACCCTCCTTCTCCTCACCCATTTGATCTTCCGAGTCTCCTTGCCTGCTCTTGTGGTGAGAATGGCCCCAAAAATGAAACTCCCTCAAAGAAGAAAATCAGTCCGTGAGCTGGAAGAAGGCGTGCGCAGGAAAAGGCAAGCTTCTCAGACATCCTCTGCTCCCATTCCTGCTTCAGCATCTGCACCAGGTTTCGCTCAGTCTCCTCTTAGCCCTAGCAAAATTCCACTCTCTGACAGAAAGGTAGAAACCGGCAAGAATGTGGACTTCAGATTCTTTAAAAAAGAAGGTTTCTCCTTTGGTTCAAAGATCAAAAACCAAGGTTGGGGATTTTATTGTTCTTTCAATGAAGTTACTTATGTAGATTTGGTTAGAGAGTTTTATCTGAATCTGTGCTATGGTAATGGAATAGTAACTTCTACTGTTAAGGGAATTGATATCTGCTTAGATCCTATTATTTTGGGAGAGATTCTATATTTGCCCTGTGAGGGATATTCAAACATGGAACTCCCAGTGAAGGAAGAAGGGATCAATGTGATTTTAGGAGGAACCTACTCGGAAGTCTAAATAAATTAGAAGCCAAGATCTTGTCAATTGAAATGAGAATTCTACATCAATTAGTAACAAAGCTTTTCTTCCTGAGAAGTGGTAGACATGACCTCCTTTCTGGTCGAGACATATGTATAATGTTTCATGTGATCACCCAAACTCCCTTAAACCTCCCTGCTTTAATGATTGAGGCCATGAGAGAAACACTGAATAGATCCAAGGCACATCTGCCTTTTGGTATGGCCCTCACACTGATATTCAGGAGGTTTGGTGTTAGTTTTGAGGGGGAGGCATCTGCTAGGCTTTCTCACTCTGACACCATCAACCAACACACTCTGCACCGCATGGGATTCACTAGGATTGATGGTGGTTGGATCAAAGGTACAGAAGAAAGAGCTGAGGAGAGAGCTGAGGACAGAGCTGAGGACAGAGTTGAGGACAGAGCTGAGGAAGAAGGTCCCTCATCACCTCTCCATGACTTCAGGGCAGCATCTCCAGACATCTAGTTTGTTTCAGATCCAGAGGCTGGCCCTTCAGAGTCCATCAGGAGGCACACACCAGTTCAGCAGCCAGACAGCAGAGCACCTCCCTCAGAGTTCAGATTGGCTGATGATCAGATTGAGCTAATTTCTCAGCGTGTGGCTTCCTTGCTTTCTCGTCAGTGGAGCACTTCAGCTTTTGCACCGAGATCTACATCATTAGATGCATCTGATCAGACCTTGATCCCCCATATCTTTACTGTATTTCAGATGATCTCAGATCAGTCTGTTCGAATTCAGCAGCTGAGGATTACATTTTGAGACTGATGAGAGAGTACTTGACTTGCAGGGGCAAGTGTTAGCTCTGGCCCATCCACAGCCATAGGAGTGCACTATTGAGGTCACAAACCTAACTGCGGAGGCTGGCAGACTTAGAGGTGTATTGGAGGGTGGATTTGATTTCTTGAGGAGAGAGATCAGAGGCTCTAGTGAGCATGCTTCTACACAGTTCACTGCACTGCTTCAGTCTGTTTCGAGAGCTCTGAATCTTCTTGATACCATCAGGCTCTCTCTTGCAGTCCAGTCTATGGCTTGTCAGCCTTCAGGATCATCTCGCCCACCTACTCGTGCCAGCACCTCCACTCGTGGCAGAGGTATATGGGGTAGAGGATGAGTCCTTGGTCATGATCCATCATCTCCCCACCCCATCTCTGATACATCTGATTCTGATCCATCTAGTCATGAGCTTTACTAGATCTTTGTAGCTAGCCTTGTCTGTTGTTCTTTCTAGGATCTATCTTTTGGGCCATGTAATGATATTAACTGGTTGACTTTTATATTATGAAATATGTATTAGAACAGCTATGGTACCAATCACCTTTTGATTATATATCTACTCTTTGACTTTTAATGTATGTTGCTATTTCATTTCTATGGTACTCAATGGCATATTTTGTTTTATGATTGCTGTATTCAGGGGGAGTAAACATTATTGTCAGTAAAATTAATGATTAGCACAAGAAGTTTGAAGAAATAAAAAGAGAGAGAGAAAATGTATTCAAAAAAAGAGGGAGAGTTAACAATGTTTGATGATGTCAAAAAGGGAGAGAAATTAAAGAAAAATGTCAAAAGCAAGATTGATAAAAGACTTAAAAATAAAATGAGTGAATTGGGAGAAATTAAAGAAAAGTATCAAACTTTAAAATTACTTCTTAGACATGCTCTGATACACTTAAAATTTGACATGCTCTGATATACTTTAAAATTAATTCTTAGACATGCATTGATACACTTAATTTTTAAACATGCTCTGATACCAAAATTAAATAATCAAATGAGAATGAGCGAATTTTCAAGATGTTAAGAAAATTAAAAAATAAGCAAATGAGATATTTTCAAACATGCAATTTTCAAATCCTAAGGTAAATTCTGCTTTGCTCTGATAACAAAAATAAATTTTCTACTCTGATACCAAAATCACATAATCAAATGAGCAAATTTTCAAATCATTAAGCAATAGATAAATTATTTATGCAAATGGGCACATGTATCACATGCCAAAAGAATCAATCTTCTTTTCAAGCAAATGCACTTATAAGTTGGTAGTAAATTTCTATTTATCTTCAAACTACCTATAATGCATTTCATTCCTTCGAAATTCATGATCATTGATTCATATAAATGCTTTTATTCAAGTATTTTGTCATCATAAAAAAGGAGGAGATTGTTGCTCCTTAGATTGATTTTGATGATTACAAAGCAGTTAAAGGGGTACTAATGTTTCTCACTTGAAAAAGACTTTTTGCTCTTCAGGGGCAAAATTGTAATTTTATCAAAACCCTGATTTGAAAATATCAAATGATAGAACAAAAGATTTGTGATCCACTGGTGAAAATTTTATTGATTTTGGACTTGTATTTTGAAAGATATGCATGATCGAAAATCATGAGTCGACCCATGAGTCGACTCATGGCACATGAGATGACTAGCACACTGAAATTCCTGGCCGGCACAGACTTGGCACATCCTGTGAGTCGACCCATGAGTCGACCCCCAAGGCATGAGTCGACTCATGAGTTGACCTCTGTGGGTTTTAAGCCAGTTTTACAGAACCTTGCATCCCGTTCGATTCTCTGATGTTTTTCCACAAAAGTCGACCCATGAGTCGACCCCCAGGCATGAGTCGACTCATGAGTCGACCTCTGTGATGGAATTTTTCCATAACGGCTAGTTTTTAACCTATTTTAAATACTTTTAATGCTCATTTAATGTGGTCTAACGGCTCTTTTTCAGCCTAGAATGATTTTCACTATTTCTTAAAGCTATAAAAGAGACAAAAAGGTGGGAATCAAGAAGAGCATTCAAGAAAAGAGATTTTGAAAAAGAGATTTCAAGCAAACTTTTCAGCCCTAAGCAAGAGCTCACTCAAAGCATTCAAGAAGCATTTAATCCAAGCTCACCAACTCCTCAAGTGCACATTCAAGTCTCCAACCACCTTGAGAAAATCAAAAAGGGTCTTCTTCTCTTTGAGCAAAGTGTATTTAAAGCATCATACGCTCATTAAAGGAGCTTTCTTTGTACTTATTTGTGCTATTGATTGTTATACTCAGTTTGAGTGATTGTTTTTATGTTGGAAGAGTTCCAAAACAAGGGAAGGTTGATCCGAACATAGAATCGGAGTGTATTGGGTTGGCTTGTACTCGAAAAATAAGTGGTCTAGCTTGGGATAGCTAGAGTCAGAGTTTCCGACATTTGTATTCGGGTTGAATACAAGATTAATGGATTGAAATTCCAAGTAGGAGCTTGGGGAGTGGATGTAGGTGCAAGGTTGGCACCGAACCACTATAAATTTTTTTTTTGTGGTGTGTCTAATTGCTCTTCTTTAACTCTTCATTATTCTCTTGCATTCTTGCTCTTAGCCATTAGTCTTGAATTAATTTTACTCTCCATATTTATTTAGCTTTGTCAAATATTTCTCATAAGTCATAAGTTAAGCTTAAAATTTTTAGAAACCCAATTCACCCCCCCTCTTGGGTTGCATAGCTGGGCAACAAGGTGTATGTTGGCTGTAGCATATTCATTGTAGGAACCAGATCACACCAAGAAGGGATCTATCAACCTCGATAGATGAGTGGAGTAGTCCTATGATGATCGAAAGATTGAGTCCTTAAGCCCATGGCCATGGTAGAGTGAAATAATGAAAAAGAGTTTTTCATTGGAGTTTCACATCGGATTCGGATCGATCGATTGATTCATATGACTGATGTTGGATTTGACGAGTTCACCTTAACCCTAATTTAGTCGGGACTCATGATAGAAGAACTCAATCACATAGGTAGCTGCACCGAGAGGTTCATCTTCATTTTTAATGGATTGCCACCATATACTGCTAGGTGTCACTGGTGGATTTTGGAAGCAATTAGAATGATCTTGATGATCGATCATTTTAATTGTCTAAATCAGAAGAGTTCTGGTCCATCAAAAGGAGTTTAGATGATGTCGATGATGAGATCACGACATATCTCATTACCATATAGAAATGAACCTAACTGGATCACACAAACAAGAGTTAGGGTCTGGATGTCATCAATTGAGGTAGCCCAATTCTATTGATTTGGATTAGATCCAATTAGATTCAAAAAAATCATGCTAGCATACGATTGAGCCTAACTTTCTCCTCGTGTAATCTTTTCTATCTCGACTGAGTCAAATGTGATTTGACTCACCCAAAGAATCTTGAGAAGGTTTCTTACAATTTGACTAGAGTCAGTCCAGCTCAGAAAGGACTTGTCTTAATTTATGAGATGAATTTAAGACAACACCTGCTAATTCCTGTCACCTGCCATTTTCATTTTAGGACATTGGTCAAACGTTGACCCATGGACCTTGGACTGAAGGCCACTTGGCAAGAGGTCATTGGAGAGTTTTAGTGGAGTGTCCACCTACTAAATTAGCCCTCAAAGTGGGCACCATATTCAGATGGGGCATGCACCCCAAGTGGATAAGGATAGAGTCCCATGAGATGAGGACTCTGATCCCTTGATCAACTTGGACTGTGGGGCGCAAATCTCACTGTTCTTATCCAGTGTTGGCACCAACAGTAGGAGGGATTATAGAAATTTTTATTGATATGATCAGATGATATCACTTCACCAATCAAAATTTTTTCAGAATTAATTGGAATTTTTTGATTGATTGAATGATGTGGCACTGCATGGCGTAGCAGGGTCTATTTAAACCCTGTCTGCACCTAAGATTTAGAGACTCTACTCAAAAACTAGTAAAAGTCTGAATCCTCTCCACTTCTCCATGCTCCCTCTGCTCCTCTTCCTCCCTTCTTCACATCCAAGAGGTTGGGCATCCATCTGATGCTTGTCCAAGGTGTGGTGGCTCTCTGATTAGAAGGCTGCAGAGATTTGTCGAGAAGCTGCTGCTCCAGCTTCAGAAGATCTTTTGAAGATCTTTCAGATCAGATCCAGATCTAATTTTGGAGAAAAGATTGATGAGGAGATGACAATCTAGATCCTTCTTGAGTGGATATCGGTAGAGGCCAGGTGACTGTGTGGCTATTTTAGAACCTCGAGCATTGCTGCGATCATCTACAAGGTAATCTAGTTACCCTAGAGGTATTTCTCTATTTCTCATATTTTTAGATTTAATTTTAGATTTAATATTAGATAATAGGAATTAGATCTAATAGATATTAGATCTAAAATATCATAGGATAATTTTTTTTTGAAATATTCCACCCCAGATCTCATTAGATCTGGAAGATCCTACAAGGAAAAAGCTGGTTTTTCCTTCAACTGATATCAGAGCCAGATTGATGGCTCTATTTCAGATCTAATTTAGATCTAATTTTTATTTTTTTTTATTTAATATTAATAAATTTTAGATGTCACATCAAATGTGATAAGATTTAAAATTAAAAAAAAATAAAATTAAATCTAAGTAGATCTAACATGTATGAGATGCATGGCTAGACTAGAAATAGTTTAATCTATGAATAGTCTTATAATTTTATATTTTAATATGATTAAAATGTAAATTAGATCTAATTTATTCTTTATTTTTTTATATTATAAATATTATATTCAGATTAAAAAATAGAAAATAAAATTTAATTAATTTATAAGATTGATCTATTGCGTGCCTAGACTAGTTGTAGAATTATTCTAGTAACTGTCTAGAATAGATTTCATATTGAATAGTTCAATTTAAATCTTATTTTTTAGATGTTATATGTGATGTATCAGATCTGAAAGCATGCTAATTAGATCAGATTTTAATATACGAGATGTATGCAAAGCATGTATAAGTTAGATCTGAAATTATATATATGATATGTAACTTAGATCTAACTAGTTTTGTAGTTAAATTAATATTTCTGATTAAGGCATTCCTCATGGCCGTCCAGTCATAAGAATAAAGTAGGGTTTAAGATCCTCTCCTCTCATTCAATGGGGTGTTCTTATGGCGTGTAGGGGTGCTGCACGTTCATCCTTAATCAGAAATCAAATTTATTTTTCTGCAAATTCCTAGATCCTGAAATCTTAGGATTTATTTACATGTTTTATTTATGAACCCAAGACTTAATTAATGAATTAAGCTTATGAAATCAAATTAGGTCTAAAATTGAGAATTTTAGATCTAAGTCATTTTCATAAAATTGAGTTCGAGCTTGGGTAGCTCAATTAGGTCTAGCAGTTGATCAAACCGAATCAAAAGTTGGTTAGGTGAGATCATGAAAGCTAATAATTGACCAGCCTAATAGGATTAAGTCTAGATCAAGGTTGAATCACATTTAGATGTGACTCAATCAAGATAAAACCTAATTTGGCTCAGTGGTTAGAGCCTGGATTGTAGACTAACCCAATTAGTTCTAGTTCGACAATTTGGTGTCTAAGGTAAGTTGGACAGATGTGATCGACTGGTTTTTAATTGGGAGCTACTCGACTCAAATGCGTTCTTATCAAGTTAATGGCATATCCCTTCCATCGGTCTCACTTACCTGGCCATATGTGTCGACCCAGTTCTAATTTAAGATGGCTAACAATTCGAGCTAACCCATGCCACTAGGTTAGTCATAATTGTTATGACTATGTCAAGTCAAGTTTAATGAGACCTAAATCAAATCTCCCTAAGAAAACATTAAGTCTAAGGTCACCATTGTGGATGTGCGGGCCCTTCTCGTGGTTGATTGTTCTCGGCTGGTTATAGTGGCTCAGTTGCACCGAAAAGATGCAACCATGTCCATTAGGCATTGGATGCTATGGATTAGTGGATGGGTTGTGCTCAATATTCTGGATATGGTGAGGGACCCAATCAGGAATCTAATTCATGCAATTGATGGGTCTGACTTAACTAAGGATTGGAGCAATATTTTAGGCACGATGAGCTTCATGAATTAGAGATCAAGTTTTGGATGCACCATGATTAGAGAATCATTCGACAAGAGTTGTCCACTCATCGGTTGACCCATCATCAATAACTGTTAGGTGAGGTGGTAAGCCAGTCGGTGAGACCGCACCACCCACTAGAAATCACTAATCACGAAGATTTTCACATCTCTACCTAGGGAGTGTAGGGATCTGAAAAAATAGTAGGAGCTTAATTTATTTAAAAATAAAACTCCTAAATAAATTAGTTAAGTCTGATTATAAAATCTAACTAGAAACTTTTGACTCTCTACAGGAAACATGTCTACGTCCAACCCCCTGACCAAAATACTAGACACCCACAGATTGACTGGACTTAATTTCAAAGACTGGTTGAGGAACTACAGAATTATTCTGGATTTCAAGAAACTAACTCATGTCTTAGATCAAGACCCACCTGCCATACCAGCACATCCGACTGCTGAACAGAGAGCGTCTCTGAAAAAGTGGACAGATGACGATAGCAAAGCCAGGTACTACATGTTGGGTGCCATGTCTGATGACTTGTAGCACCAGCATGAGAACATTATGACTACCTATCAAATGTTGGCTCACCTACAAGAGTTGTTTGGTGAACAAAGTCGCACAGCCAAGTATCAAGTCTATCAAAGACTTTTTAAGGCTAAAATACGTGATGGGCAGTCAGTCCAAGATCATTATTTGTCAATGATCAAGGACATTGAGGAGATTGAAAAGCTCGGTGTTATCTTAGACAAAGATTTTCAGATTGATATGATCCTTCAGTCCTTGTCTGATGCATATGGTCAGTTCATCATGAACTTCCATATGCATAAGATGCAGTGTACCTTGACTGAGTTAATGAACATGTTGGTTATGGCTGAGCTTTTTCTGAAAGGTTCAAAAGGCTCAGTCCTTACTGTGGAGCAGACTTCTTCTAAGAGAAAGTCTTTTGGAAAGAAGAAGAAGTCTGCGAAGAAGCAGAAGGTGGATGGGAAGAAGAAGAAGATGGAACCGAAGAAGAAGACTACTGAAAAGGGAAAATATTTCCACTGTAATTCAGACGGCCAATGGAAGCGAAACTGTCCTCAGTACCTGGCCACCCTGAAGAACAAGAAGGATGGTCCTTCTGGAGGAATGCTCATTATAGAATCTAATCTTATAGTTTCCTCTATATCCAGTTTGGTACTTGATTCTGGTTCTAGTGCTTATTTGTGCACTTCTATGCAGGATCTTGAGGAGAGCAGGAGGCTGAGGGATGGGGATATGATTCTATGCATCAAAAATGGAGCAAGAGTTGCTACTGTGGCTGTGGGAACCTACCCTCTGTGATTACCGTTAGGATTAGATTTAGTTCTTAGAGATTGTTATTATGTGCCTGCAGTAAGCAGAAATTTGATTTCTATTTCATGTTTAGCACAAGAAGGCTATGTGATTAGCTTTCATAAGAACCATTGTAACATATTTTATGAAAATGATAAAGATGCAAATGGTTTTCTTATTAATGGTCTCTATCAGCTATATATTGATGTATCTGTATTTCATATCGAGCAAAAATGTGAATGCCATGGGAATTAAAAGGCCTAGAGATAGTCTAAATGATAGGTATCTGTAGCACCTAAGGCTAGGTCATATAGCGGAAGACAAGGTTAACAAATTGGAGAAATCCAGACTATTGAGTCCATTGACTTTTGAGTCTTATCTAGTTTGTGAATCATAGCTTCAAGATAAAATGACCAAGCTCCCTTTTACAGGACATAAGGAAAGGGCCCCAGACCTACTTGCCCTAGTACATACAGATGTGTGCGGCCCATTTGATGTGCCGGCTAGAGGCAACTATGTCTACTTCATTACCTTCATGATGATATGTCTAGATATGGATATGTGTTTCTAATAAAACACAAGTCTGAAGCCTTTGAAAAGTTCAAAGAATTCAGACATGAGGTAGAAAAACAAACAGGAAAGCCCATTAAGGTTCTTCGATCAGATCGAGGAGGTGAATACCTTAGTCGGAAGTTTCTAGACTATCTTAAGGACAATGGCATAGTCTATCAATGGACTCCACCTGGAACGCCACAACTCAATGGAGTTTCAGAATGGAGGAATCAGACCCTTTTAGATATGGTCCATTCCATGATGAGCTTCACGGATCTCCCTCAGTTTCTTTGGGGTCATTATCTCATGACAGCAATATATGTATTGAATAGGATTTTCTCTAAAATCGTTCCTATCACACTGTATGAGATATGGCATAGTAAAAAGCCAAGTCTGAGTCATCTCAAAATTTGGGGTTGTCCAGCTCATGTCAAGAGACAGCAGGCGGACAAGTTAGAGTTTAGGTCTTTTAGAGCTCGGTTCATAGGATATCCTAAAGGGTCATTAGGATTCTATTTCTATATTTCAGAAGATCATAATGTGATTTGTGAATCGACATGCTATTTTTCTTGAAAAATAGTTTATTCAAGATAGTGGCATCGAAAGAATAATTAAGCTCAAGGAGAATGTCTCCCAAGAGCAACGAGCTAAGGAACCTGAGGAACTAAATCAATTAGAACCAGTCCTAACACAACCTCTTCTACCTCGTAGATTGATTAGGGTTTTCCGTCCTCCTGAAAGGTACTTAGGTACTATATAAGAGGAAGTAGAGAAAATATTCCTCATGGGAAATGGGACTCATGGTGATGACCCCAAGACCTATGACGAGGCGATATCAGATATCGACTCCAAGAAATGGTTAGAGGTAATGAGATCAGAAATTAACTCGATGCACTCAAACCAAGTCTGGACCTTGGTAGATCCACCTGAAGGTATTGTACCTATTAGGTGTAAATAGATCTTCAAGAGAAAGATAGGTGTAGGTGGGAATGTGGAGACATTCAAGGCTAGGCTCGTAGCGAAAGTTTA